>NW_015624563.1:145079-168938 GCF_001515625.1 Sinocyclocheilus rhinocerous | reverse complement strand
GATAACTTTGGTCACTATAATCGTGATATGAAATTTTCATACCGTTCCGCGCTCAGTCTCAAACAGCTTGTGAGCCACAAATACCAAAATGAGTGGCTAACTGCGCTAAAACGTTCAAATACATTAAAAAAATGGTCAAAATGCCTGTCTTGGCGAGTATCCAGTTAAACAGTCAGTTTTGGAATGTTAAATAGTTGAGAAAGAGAACGCATGTTGTGTAACAGTATATTGGGTCCGTGGATAAACTCTTAAAGGGACCGCAGTCCAATATTTATGTTGCTGTCTGTTAGGGGTGTGCGATTATATATCGTCTGCGATTTAATATCTTAATCGTTGTTTTAACGATGTGTGATTTGACGTTATCGAGTATTTTGCAAAAACCTTTCAAAACACCCCTACAGAGTGCACGCATACATTACGTGAAGTTTAAACTAGTGCGCGTGCGCATTTAGAATGCATTTTTTCACTGCATGATTCAGTCTACAATGCATTTAGAATGATCACAAATTCATGACATGATGGCAGAAAATGTGTATATATTTATACCATTTCATATAGTTAATCAATATCAAACAAAGAGTGCAGTTTTTTTTTTTTTTAAATGAACGATTACAAATGTGAAATGTGCTAAACAAGAAGTTAATTTAGAGACATATTAGACACCATGAATCAAACGTTTAAATGACTCTGTTCAATCGCTATAACTCGCTTATTAACAGTGACTTTCTGCCCCCTACTGGCGATTTGTATTTCACATTCAGTATATTTTATTATTTAAATCATTTCAAACGTTTTATGTTAAATCAGTTTAAACTTATTGGAAAAGATTAATTTCTATCAGTGTGAACTGACCACCACACAGATTATGAAGAATATCAAAAACTTTAGGAGTCCGCTGTCTATGGCAGTCCTTAAGATATCAGCACAATAACACACTCCGCAAAATATCGTCTAATTATCGTTATCAATAAAATCCCAGAAAATATCGAGATATTATTTGTCAATATCACACACCCCTACTCTCTGTCATATTAATCAAAGAACAATTTTCTGCTCTTGACTGAATACGTTTTATAACTTTAATGGTAAGCATTAATCTGTATTTAATTTTTACAAGACTACAGAAATTAAAGTAATCAAATGTAAAATAACACTGGATGCGTTTTTACATTTGATACTTTAATTTCTGTAGTATTGCTTAACTGAATAAAAACTTACTTAATCTGAAAAACTTAGTTTCATATAAAATCTGGTAATATTCAGTCAACTCTTTTTTTCAGTTTCTCAGTTTTTAAATTAATCTTTAATATAAAATTTTAGGTTAAACATTTCTCTGGAACCATATGAGATAATCTTGGCCCTGCAGTTTTTTTTTTTTTTTTCAAGTTTTTTTTTTTTTTTTTTTTTTTTTTTTTTTTTTATGAAAATAAAACTCTGCGTTGAAGAAAAGTAGATTTTTGTTCGTATATGCTGTCAATTATAGTTCTTAGAAAATCGGTATTGGCAGATCACACTAGCAAAAAATCGGAATTGGCCAAGAAAATTGCAATCGGTGCATCTCTAGAAAATATCGGACTCTGTGTGCAAGGACCTTTAGAATTTTTATTGTATTTTTATCATGTTTTTGCCATAAAGCCTTGGATGCTGACATGGCAATACAAATAAATAACTAACTACTGCTGCGCAGTATTAGTTGAGGTCGTTATGAGCGTGCTAATTCTGTGTGTGCTGTCTAGTTATCCCTTAAATGTGAGAATTCAAACATGAAATTTTATATTTGTGTTTTAACACTTGATAGTCATAGATATGTTAAAAGTAAGAAATTGAAGTTCAAAAAGACTGCATTGCATTGTGGGGTGCATTTCTAGACGGAACAGGAAAGTGTTCTCTTGGTTACAAACTTTTTTTTTTTCTTTTTTTTTTTATATGTATATGTATGCATGTATAAATTTACATCGCACATTAGCTACACTTTGGCAAATACAATAAGTAATACAATTATTTAATGTATACAAAATGTATGCGTACTATGCACAGTTCTGTACATGCTGCAGAAATGGTAGTATGCAATTTTAAACACTCATTTTAGCAAATTGATTTGTAATATTTAAAAAAAAAAAAATTCCCCCACACAGGTGACTCTGAGTTGACCATTATTTGTACTTCGCTGGTATGGGAGGGAAATAATTTATTTAATCTATATTGTATAAAATGTTAATACAATGTAATGTATAATTTTTCACTTCAAGTCAGTGAAGCAGTTCATTGATCATTATGTGTGTGTGTGTGTGTGTGTATATATGTGTATATATATATATGTATGTGTGTGTGTGTGTGTGTGTGTGTGTGTGTATAGGTTGATCATGTGTCCTCTTTTTCTGGGACATGTCCTGGACAGGATTTGTAAATTGTCTAAAAGGTCTGGGTTTTACCTTTTTTGTTTTTTATTGGTTTCATACTTGCTGAAGGCAAGGAGTGAAAAGTAGTTTGACCAATAGTGTGCAGGCATTGTACATAATGTGAGATCTACAGAAAACATCAAAGCAATGCAAATACCTGTACATGGAATGTATGAAGACAGCCAATAGGAAAACCAAGCTAAAACCCAGACATTAGGCAGTTTAGAAATCCTGGAAAAAGAGCGCATATGGTCAGCATAATGTATGAAATTAAATGTTTGCAAATTGTGTAAAATGCTACATTAAGTCTACATGTCATGAGGTTCTGCAGTTAAAAGTGATTCTCTTTGTTTGCCTCAAGATGAAACCGTCCCAGTGATCTTGGCGTGTAGTTGTTTTCGTCTGTTTGTTAGATGCTCATTCGTGTGAGTGTGTTTTTCCAGTTGTCACTCAGCCGACGGCGTCCGCCGCTCCTCCGAGCACAGCTGAAGGTGAAGAGACCAAAACACCCGACGCCCCCAAACCCAAGAAGAACAGATGCTTCATGTGCCGCAAGAAGGTGGGCCTGACAGGTGAGCACAGTTCACACACATTACATCACAGCTCCGGTGTGATCGCTCCGCACTGGTTCTGATGCTGATGTCTGGTTCGTCAGGGTTCGACTGCCGCTGTGGGAATCTCTTCTGTGGACTCCATCGCTACTCGGACAAGCACAACTGCCCCTACGACTACAAGGCAGAGGCTGCGGCCAAGATCCGCAAAGAGAACCCGGTGGTGGTGGCCGATAAGATTCAGAGAATTTAAAGCGCTCGCCGTCTGCACCTCGACTTTGCGAGAGATCAGATACAAGGACTCGCACGTTGACCTGTGATTCTAAAGACTAGTTTTTTTAATTACAATATGGGAAAGAATCTTGTTTCTATGCCGATGCATGAGTGATCACTGTTTCCACCTTTCTTTTGCTTTCTGTTGTTGGTATATGAGCTTCAAGGTAAAACAAATGGGGGGGGGGGAAGAATATCTATAAACGGTGTGAAGCCAGAGACGTTGCCTAACGTGTGTTTCTGAGTGGAAAATGTGCTGTAACCTGGAATCTGATTGTGTTAAAGGCTGACCATCCGTGGTGATTGTCATTAGTTTACTCCGTGATCGTGTCTCCTGGTCGGACTCTGAAGACTGTTACGGCTCTGACCCGAGCGCCGTCAGAGCAGCAGTGCATGGCTGGCTCATGTAGCAAATGGACGCTCTTCTGTTTCCTCCGGGTCAAACGTTCGGCCCTCCCATTATAGAGTCAGCCTTTACGACATTTATCAGCCACCTTTTCTGCTTGAGCATCAGCCTGCCGTCAGTTATCCAGCTATTGGAGTGATGCTGGGGTTTCCTTTTCATTCAACTGTTAATGATTTTTAAACCGTTGACAGACTTTGTGAAAAAAAAAAAATATATATATATATATATAATCCAATTCGGGTGGTTTATCCAGCTATTGGAGTGATGCTGGGGTTTCCTTTTCATTCAACTGTTAATGATTTTTAAACCGTTGACAGACTTTGTGAAAAAAAATATATATATATATATATAATCCAATTCGGGTGGTTTAATGCAGCCAGGCCAGAATGCTTCATGATCAATTTTGAGCACCTGCATCCATGATACAGTGTCAAGTTCAGATGAGGTTGGACATGGCAGCAACACAAAACTGTTTATTCATTCTCCCACATGATCCTTTAAGACATTTAAGTGAATCAATTTGGTTTTTTTTCATTGAGTTGTAATGTGACACCTATTCGATTTATGGGCTTGTTGAGGGTTTGTTGGACTTTAAATGGTTGTTTTGCATGGTTAGTGAAGTGAGTATTTTACAGTTGACCGCATACTAGAAGTCCATTTTCTTTTCTTTTTTTTCTTTCTTTTTGCTCTTTAATTCACTTTCCTCGTGTGTGTGTGTGTGTGTGTGTGATTGATCTTTTCATTGGGTACTGAGTGTTAAATGCAGGTAAGAAATAATGGTATTGTTTAGTGTCATTTAATCAGCCCTGTGCTCGAGTGTTGTGTGCGTCAGTGTATGTGAGTTAATCAACATCTTTTTCATCTGAGGCTCAGTCCGTTTCAGTTTTCTTTTTTGGGGGGGTCTGGCTGCACAGCGCTGTTTTGTTTTCGAGCTTCGTGAGTTTACACAGTGAAACTAACCATCTGTTCAGATTTGATTTTAGTTATGCAAGTTTGTACAAACCATCTTTATTTATTATATGTGTTGCGCATATAATCTTGTTACCCGACATTACTGCGAAATTGTATCATGTAAATAAAATTATGTACAGAGATATCATTAAAATGTGTTTTTTTTTGTCGTTTTGTTATAGAGATGTCCATTATTACGAGATTTTCGGTTTCTGAGACGTGCGCGTGGAGCTGAGAATTAATTATTTTTGTCTCAGCAGGTTTAATGGAATATTTAAAAAAAAAAAAAAAAAAAAAAAAAAAAAAAAGGCACGTGTATTTCCAGCATAACTTGGTTTTTCAGATAAATTTGGTGATTAAATCCTGCGCTTTTTTTTTCTTTTTTTTTTTTCTGCTCTGTATGTTAACAAAAGTTTAAGTCTTTTTTTTTTTTCCTTCAAATTTTGAAAAGGTAACCCATGCCTTTATCTCTTCCAGGCTGGATTACTGTAATTCTCTTTATGTTGGGATTAGCTATTCAGCTTTGTCCTGATTACAGTAAGTTCAAAATGCGCAGCTAGACTCCTGACTTCTCGTTTAGAAATCTGTAAATGGTTTGGCTCCATCAAACCTCTCTGAATTACTGATTGAGCATCATCCAACCAGAGACTGTTGGTTATTCCGAGGTCAAAGTACAAGTGTAGAGGTGACCGTGCTTCCTCTAGCTGTCCCCAGACTCTGGAATGACTTAACATTGCTATTAGACTCTCTCCCTCTGTATTTGTTTTTAAGTCTAGCCTAAAAACCTATTTGTTTGAGAAGGCGTACAATCTATGTTGAAGCTTTTCTGTCTTGTATTTTATTGCTATTTTACTATTCTATCATTTTAATTTCTTTAGTATTGTTTAGTGTTTTTTTTTTTGTTTTGTTTTTTTGTAAAGCACATTGGTCTGCTCTGGTTGTAATTAATGGTGCTATATAAATATAATTGCCATTTCTAATAAGTAGAGAAAACCAATGGTCAGTTCTTATAGGGGACGTCCCATTCTATATGCACACCGCATATAAAACCATTTTACTGCAGCATTTTTGTGATATCGGGCATTATTACACTTTAGAGGGCTATAAAGATCCCATTTCTAATAAGTAGGCAAAAACAATGGTCCGTTCTTATACGGGACGTCCCATACTATATGCACACCGCATATAAAAACAATTTGCTGCATCATTTTAGATGTGTATATAACATTACACTGGAGAAATTGTGCAGTGTCTGAGAATTGTATTTACTTTGAATGCATGCAACTCCAAATTGCTACAGTAAAATGTCTTCATATAAAGGGTGCACACAGAATGGGAGGTCCGTTATTAGAATTGGTTAATTTTTTACTCCGAATGCGTAAATGTACAGTTTTAAAACTATAAGATTGAAATAATTGCATGCTCCTTTATGATACAGTAAAATGTTTCTTTTTGATTTACGCATTGAAGATGTGAGATGACGAGAATCAACCCTTTTTTTCTTTTTTACTTACTAGATGACACCTCTCTATAAGCCTCTGAAGTAAAATAATGGTGCATTTCTCTAAAATTCCTCAGTAAAATGGTTTCATATGAAGTGTGCATATGATCTGAAATGTCCCCTATAAGAACTGATCATTGTTTTTCTCTACAGATTTGATCTTAGAGTGTGTGTACCCTAAAATCCACGGCAACGTTCATATTTATAAAAACGCTCTTTGACGTGGAAAAGTACTTACCGTCACGTCAGGGTCTGAGCAGGCGTACGCACTTTTCTTTGTGGCAAAGTCGGCGAACTGCAGCTTTTTGAACATTTAAAGGTGACATATCATGAAAATCTGACTTTTCCAGGTTTTACGTGCTATAATCAGGTCCCCGGTGCATCTACCAACCAAGGAAACGTGAAAAAGATTAACCCAGTTGTTTTGGTCAGCCTTTTTCTGCAAGCGTCTGAGAAAACGAGCGCGTCTGATTTTGCTCCCTTTGTGACGTGGCAAAGGGATCTCATTATAATATTACCGCCCCTTAATCAATAAACTTCCACCCACGGCGCGAGAAGGGTCTGGCTGCAGCCTTGCACTCTCAGACACTTGAGCTTCTGCTAGCGACCTCACTTGCAATCACACAAATGGTGCGTGTTGCCAATGGAGACAAGAAGCTGTGGTGATTAAATGATTAAAACTAATTTAGTAACATACAGGGTCCTGCAAGAAAAAGACAAGACCCGCAAATCCGTGGCCACAGAACAGCAGAATATGAACGCAATGCACAAAGTCTCTCGTTAAGCGTTTCCTCCTGTAGAAAAACATAAAACACTTAACATGGCTTAATGTATTAAGATACATTAAGTGCAATTAAAAGATCAAATTCGATATATAGTTATTATTGAATGTACTACAAGGCAAGCAGATGGCCATGAACACAATGCACAAACTTTCACTTGTCCTCCCATACAGCAAAACACTTAATGTTGTATAATAACGGACTAAGATGATAAAGACAATACAGTAGCCTATATGTCTTGTTGTTGACTCAAAGTATATACAGAACAGCAAATATGAACGTGCATTATGAAATGCATTAAGTGATTTTAAAAGGATCAACTCCGTACAGGCAAGCAGACGAGCCCAGAACGCAATGCGTTAAATTGCACGTTAAACAAACGCTTAAGGAGAGACTTTGTGCATTGCGTTCATATTCTGCTGTTCGGTGGCCACGGATTTGCGGGTCTTGTCTTTTTCTTGCAGGACCCTGTATGTTACTAAATTAGTTTTAATCGTTTAATCACCACTACAGCGTCTTGTCTCCATTGGCAACACGCACCATTTGTGTCGATTGCAAGTGAGGTCGCTAGCGGAAGCGCAAGTGTCTGAGAGTGCAAGGCAAAAGGGGGCGGGGAGCAGCAGCTCATTTGCATTTAAAGAGGCAGGCCCAGAAAAACAGCATGTTTCTGCTTCCACTCAAAATAGGCATTTTCAAAATGATATAATGATCTGTGGGGTATTTTGAGCTGAAACTTCACAGACACATTCTGTGAAGACACCAGAGACTTATATTACATATTGTAAAAAGGGGCATAATATGTCTCCTTTAAGCTGCAATAATAATAAAAGCGGTGTACATGCAAGCACCGAATTCATCATAAACAACAAAGATGCCGTGTAAGAGATTAATTGTGCAGTGTAGTCAGATTTTTTATTAACGGGAGTTTTTGCCAGATTAAACTGACATTTTTAGTAGCCTAATGTTGAGAGTTCTTTACTCGCTTTCCGTACACAGTTTATTCCATGTTGTTTTATTATTATTTTATTTTACAAGAGAACTTGCGAAGTCTTCATTTACTACTAATGCGTAAAATAGAAAAAAAAAATCAAAACGTATCTCCGACTGTTTTGTCTGTGTAGCCTATAAGAATAGGCCTATGTCGTGCAATAACATAGTTAATATAGTTTATAATATAGTTTTAATATATTCTATTCAATAACATTGTTAACTGTTTTTATTTATAACATCTGCTGCTTTGCTTCTGTGAAAATGAATAGACATCAGCCTTAAACTTTGTTTTTGGCCTTTACATCAGTTATATTTGTATAAAATACACTATATATTTTTGTGTCAGTACTGAAAAAAAAAACTTTTTATTAGTTGTCATAGCAAGTGATTTTAAAAGTAGGATGGCTCACTTTTTATAAGATGACTGAAAATTTTACTTGAATTCGTAGTTTATTCTTACTTTTGGAAACCTAATTGTTTTATAATTACTATTATTATTATTATTATGTCTGTTGTTTCTAGTAGTAATTTTGAGTCAATAGTAGTCAATAGAAAAAATATAACCACACACATTGTTTGTCCACAGAATAATTACATTAAATAAAATTAAATAAAATAATTAAATAAAAAGCGTCCCCGCATGAGCCTCTACCTCCGCCTGCAGGACCTCAATTTCAGACTCAGTAAAGTTTTTTTTTGTTTTTTTTTTTGTGCTCGTCATTCTCAAGCATAGAAATTTGGATATTGGCGTGTGCTCTTTTATATGGTAATGATATTAATTAGGGGGCGTTTACAAGGTGGAGATCTGACACCAGTCAGCTGCTCACAATTTCAAGATCATTTGCGATTTATAAATGTCACATCTGGAAGAGAGGCGTACGCACGTGTTTTTGTGCGCACGTTCGTTTTCGCTGAATCGCACTTATGCACTTTTGAGAAATGATCTTAGAACAAATTTAGGACGGTTTATACGCAACATTTTATAAACGAGGTCCGGGGTCTTTATAGGCTTTTAAAGTGTAATAATGTCCCATATCTGCAGTAGAACGTTTTTATATGAGACTGCTGTGCTTTATCCTGACATTGCACAAAGAATGATTGCAATCATTCAGTCAGTGACGGCTGCACAAAACGTAACTAATAGTACGTAACTAATAAAACATTATAAACGGTTACGAAATGATGAACAAATGTATGTTTGTTTGCACAACGCTAAAAATATATTCCGTTAATGAGATACAAGGCACGTCTGGGAAGCTCATGAATATTCATGTAAGCCCCGCCCACTGAAACTGAAAATCTCCTAGCTGTTGCTAAGCTTTATTTGTGCAAAATAATGGAAAAAGACTAAACTAATTTATAAAACGGGAGATTTAGCAGTGTCACGGTGTTGCCAGATTTTCCCCCATAAAACTACCTAACTTATATAAAACAAAAGATAAAATTGCTAGATGGGCAGTAGGAATTGTTTTTTTTTTATTATATCTTATAATAGTAGTAGGATTGTGGCAGGTTTACAAGGGATAAGGAATTTTCATTTTCCTGCCAATACACCTGAACGATTTAATCAGCAGTGACTTTTAATACTTTAAAATTAAATGTTAATCATTTAACGTTGCAATTAGCTTCAGAGCCAGATGTGAAACCAGCGGCTGTAATGATAGTTCGGTAGGTGCTTTTTTATTTATTTATTTTTTAAATTGTACAATCTTCAAGTAATTAACTCTTTATAGAATAGAAAGGAAAGCCTTGACTCTTCGCAAAGCCTCGTTTCACCATTACTAACTACAATGCTTTCAAGGCAGCACTGTACTGACGCTTACAAATGTAATAGCAGCACTGCAAATATGTTTCCTTCCTAAATGAATCAGTGTTTTTAAACGAATCAGTTGAGTCAATGATTCAATGTCTCAAAGTCAAGAGTTCATGTCACCTGCATAAAGGCTCACTGAAAAATCCAACAGACTGACAGCCAAACAAACAAGTGCAGTGATATCAACAAAAAAATTATTTATATTATTAAATATTTATATTTTAAAATAGCCATACATTCAATCTTATTTGTATACCTGTGTTGAAAACACAAAATGGAAAAATGCTTCTTGTCTGGTCACATTCGATTATGAATTGCATGAATCATGTGAATGACAGCCTATATTATTAAATCAAAATGGTGAAATTTGACCAAAAAAAAACTGAGTAGTTTGCATCACTGGATGTTACTGTGTAAAACTGTTCTCATGTTACATTTCTGACCCTATGTGTGAGCAATAATAATAATAGAGATGCCTCCTTTAGTGAGAATAAACACTAGACTTGGTTTTAAGGAAACAGCAGTTACATTTAGTAATTTATTAAACAAAAACGTTTCTTCAGAACTCGTAAAATTTTTTATGCATATTTGACATGAAGGCACTTAGCATCTGAACTGGTAATCCAACTAGAACTTGAGCTACTCTGAACAGCTCAACATGTAGTTGAGTTTCTTCAGCAGTTGTGTCCGCGTTTGGCGCGTCGCATGAAGGCTTTCTCGCTCCATTTGTTCGGCGGCAGCATGTAGGGTCCGTTGTGCACACAGAGGATGGTCATCTGCTCCGCGTACTGCAGGTTCTGCAGGAGCTACACACACACACACACACACACACACTCGATGATGCTCTAATATCACTGAACACGTCACACACACATCAGTCAGCAAACCTACCTTAGGTGTGATGAAGAAATACTGAGACGTGTTCACACCACACGCCGTCCTCACTACAATGTCAAACACTCGTCTCTCATTGACAGGATCCATGCCCTGAACAACACAACACACATCAATCAAACGACACACACGCACAACATGCCAACACACTTCACCTCAGGAATGTACAGACTATTACACAACTAACTCGATGCTCTTGAACTAAGGTAAATGATTTCATACCAATTCTGCAGTTCTGTCAGGACCACTATCGTCAAAGATGATTGACAATTAGCATACAGTTTGGATTGGCGGTATGGTTCTGTTCTGGGCAAGAACTCCCTGCGCATCCATGCAGCCTAGTATGGATGAGAGCAGGGAGAGCAGCAATAACCCCCCCCCCAGGGTAAACAGAACAGAACCAACATAACATTATTGAACTTTAACGATATCTGCAATACATTTATGTACACATTTTACAATTAGTCTGATTCAAAGGATGATCAGAAGGCTGAATCCTGACTGTCAGAGGGGGAGCTGGGGATGGAGGAGGGTAATTAGCTATTGAGCAATGCGAAAACTGCTGATACTACTGAGGGACCTTATATATGAATGCTTAGATAGGTGTCGTATTCCCATAGGTTGATGGGGATCAGCTGAGAGTCGGCTGATGCGAGCTTGACTAACGTGACCTGCCAGAACTAACGCTACGCTAGATTTCTGAAAACTCGAGGCATGATAAAGCATAATCTACTGACATAAAACAGTCTGCATAATGTTTATATGCGGTTAATGATTTAATTCCACAAGCCCAGCAATCAAATAAAAACAGTGTGATTTATGAATGCTGTGTGACTTTATTTACGACAATATTCAACAGCGATCAGGTGATTTCGGCTGGCGATGGACACGCACAACAAATATAAATAAATACATTTAAATATGAATTAGTAATAAATTAATAAATATTTATTGGTATGTTATTTCTTTATTTGTGGAAAAGATTTAACTAGGATTCCAGAACAGCGTGAGAAGTTGCTGAAGTATAAATGTTAAGTTTTTTTTTTTTTTTTTTTTTTACAGATTTAAAATCTATTTAAAGTTCTTTCTTTTTCTCCCAAACTGATTTCCAAATAAATTATGAAATATTTCGTAAAAATAATATAATGTGGCACTGCTGTGCATGTTTTTTCTATCTTTTAATTAAAATGTGTGACATTACATTCATTACAATCATCAGCAGCAGCAATTAAAAACCCCAGCTGACCAGTAACTAAAACAGAATTATTTTAGTATTTTTACTATACTAGCCTAGAATTTAATAACAGTTCAATTAGTTTTTTTAAGTTCTGTTTTCATTTTCATTTTAATAAAATGTTAGTTATGTTAGTGTTTGACATAAAAAAAAAAATTTGTCTAATTTTTATTCATTTTAGGGCTTTTTTAGTTTAGTTTTATGTAAAAATAACTGGACCGACTGTGTTAGACCAGTGTTATCTTAGTATCACTGAGACACTACTATAGTTCTTATGATTAGATTTAATTCATTTCGGGTTTTTTTTCATTTTAATTTCTAAGATTTAGTCATTATGTTGTGTTTTTGTTATTTTCATTAGTTGTTTGTGTCTATATAGTTTTTATTATTTTATTATATTTCAAAAAAAAATTTTTTTTTTTTTTTAAATATTTTATTTTAGTTTTAGTTATTTTAGTACATCAAGTTAAACTAAATTAAAATGAGAAATACTAGCTAAAGTAAAATAAGTATGAGTTCCTTTTAATATTTTTTTCAATAACAATTAGCATTTTTTTATGGTTTTAGTTTTAGTGAACAATAACACCACTGACAGAGATGTGATTCATGTAAATCCTTATTACTCTAATACAGCTAGGAATTTAAGCATCTATAAGAAAGACCAGCATTTTGTCTGGAACCGATCTGGTAAGCTGTGGAATAAAGTGAACTCAGTGATTGTGCATGTGTGTCTGAATGTGTCCCGTGTCTGTGAGTATTCACCTGGTTGATCTCGTCCACCACTCTGAAGGGGCAGCGGTTGAGCTCCTGCAGGGCCATGAGGTACAGCATGGTGGACACGCTGCGCTCTCCGCCGCTCTGATGGTGAGGCGTCAGCTCATGCAGCTGTGTGGTGCTGCGAAACTTCACCCGGATACGGATGCCGTACTTATCATACTCCTGAAACACATTTACACAACACTGCGTTTGCTGGAGTCTGGCTTATGCTGCTTCAAACAGTGTTTGCAGACGTTATTTTGCAGTACAAGATGAGAATGTGGCTTTTACACCAATAAAACGAACTGAGATTCAGCATTAATTGAACCCAGGACAGCAACAAAACCTCTTCTCTCATACAGCAACCAAAAGCCACCAAATGTCCTTCGCTGTCAGCTGGATGAAACCAAACATGAGAACGGGGCAGCCTGACACGATGTTATGAGAGTGTGTGAACGTGTCCTCACCTCGTTCTCCGAGTGCAGATCCACCTCTCCAGCGCACTGCATGGAGCGAAAGAAATCACTGAAGCGCTCGTTGATCTGATCCACCAGCTGCTTCAGAGAATTCAGCCAGCGCTCTTTGGCCTAACACACACGGTCACACTGGTTAGTGGTTTGTATGATGGTGTTGGTGTGACGTGGGTTGTGCTTTGTCAGACGCACCTCAGCAATGTTTTGTCTGTAGGTTCTCAGAGCGTTGGTCTTGTCGTCCAGCTCCTTCTCCATGTTCTTAATCTCCAGCTCACGTCTGTTATATTCCTCCACCACCTGACAGTAAAACCACAGCACATGAAACAGGAACTGACTGTACACTGAGCTCAACCCCATAGTTGTGCTGCTAACTGCGTCACACTGAGACGACATTCAGAATGAGAAACTGGACAACTAGAGAATGTTGTGGCTGATATAATATGCCAATGACTGTAATAATAGTCTAATACAGTTTCCACGATGCAGAAAACTAGTATGATAAAACAGCGCTGCTTTACCCCACATACGCACGACCGGAAGGAGCGGAAGCAGTCGACTGTGGCATAATAAAAGCTCCGCTGCTTTCGAGCCATGTGTCATGCTCATTCAGTGGCCTCGTTTCACTTGGATGGCTTTCAGGCTCACCCTGCTTCATTCTACAACGTTAATAAATCATTAACTCATCCATGAACATGATTTCTGCCCGAGTCCCGTCGGATTGCATCGGCTGTGGGGATGAAGACCACAACTCCCATGATTCCACACTCAGTCACGGCGTCATCAAACTACACCTTTGTCTCTTTGTTTATTTTGAATACGCACCCTCTAGCAGCGAAAATTACATATTGTGCCTTTAAAGCCAAAGTATACTTCGGTTTTTACATGTACGTGAGAGTCCACATACAGTGCGCGTGACGCAAATTTTGTCACCAGAATAGTATGTGTGTACTGTACGCACATTTTTTGTACTTTGTATGCGCAGGTCGCACATGCGCACTGAATTTGTTTTGCACGACTCAGTTGACTGTACGTATACACTAGCGCACGTGTAAAACACTGAAGTATACTTTGGGCTTTAGAGATGCCCACACCAGCTCTTCTTGATGTGAGCTTTCAGCATGAAGTAAGGATTAACTAGTAGCATTATAAAGGCAGAGGTCAGGTTAAGCATGGATGAGCTGATGTGTTTGTCTCACAGCAACACTGAGGCCGGTGAAGCACTCAGCTCTGGTCTTCTCCTCATTCAACATGGCATCAATCTCATCCAGTGTATCGGGCAACTGGCTGAAGTCCTGAAAGGAAACGACACACACAATTTTGTAAAATAAGGAATTACAGGCTGAATGAAAGATGAGGGGAGTCTGAGGCAGACGGAGCTCACTGCGTGTAGTTCATCTGGGACGGCCGTCTCTCCGGGGCTCATTTTACAGATTGCACTGGCCCTACTCATCAGGGTCTTACACTTGGCTAACAGATTGGTCTTTATCTGGTCCAACTTGGTGTACACCCCCTGTACGAACACACAGACACATGTTCAGGGTCTTACTGTGCGCAATTCATCAGTGAATGAGAATATTTTAATTAAGGAGAGATATGAGGGCATGCTCTTGTTAAAATATACTGTTATCCTGGAATATTCAAGTTGTCAATCTGAATAATAAGACTGTTACGACAAATTTAATCAAGTCAACTTTTAAATAAAGAATATTAGAAAATAGATGACTATTTTTTTTAACACATGCCATCATTCAAAAGTTTGGGGTTGGTAAGATGTTTTAATGTTGTTAAAGTGTCTTTTGTTCACCAAGATGGCACTTATTTGATAAAAAATTATAATTAAAACAGTAATATTCTAAAATATTATTATGATTTAAAATAACTGTTGTCTGTTTTTAAATGTAATTTATTCCTGTGATCAAATCTGAATTTTCAGCATCATTACTCCAGTCTTCAGTGTCACATGATCCTTCAGAAATCATTCTAATATGCTGATTTGCTGCTCAAGAAACATTTCCTATTATTATCAATGTTAAAAACCGTTGTGCTGCTTCATATTCTTTGTGGAAACTGTGATACTTTTTTTCAGGATTCTCTGATAAATAGAGAGTTCAAAAGAACTGCATTTATTTAAAATAGAAATATTTTTCTAACATTACACTAGGGCTGCCACAAACGACTATTTTTATTTCGATTAATCTATCGACTAATTTATTGATTAATCGATTAATCTAAACGATTAATTTCCCACCAAAATCAACCATTTTACTTAAGAATATTTTATTAAACCAAATGAAATCCAAATTTCTATGAAATCCTTTTTTTAAAGCAAAAGTAAAGTGCAACATAGAGTGCAATAAGCAAGTGTCCATCTCACAGTCCAAATCACTGAAATCAAAGTTCAGTATTATAGTGTAAGAATGACAACATATCCACGTATTCTAGTCTACTAATAATACAATTATAATCAAAAAACACTTTTAAAAGGAGTATTTACCAGAAATGTTATTTACCAGAATTTATTTAGGAGAAAAATTTAAATGTGCAGTATTTCTGAAAAAAAAAGAAAGAAAAAAAACTTAAAAAAAATAAATAAAATCAATTAATTGGAGATGCTTTTTATTAGGGATGCACCGATACCACTTTCGTTTGGTATCGGGGCATTTTAACGAGTACGAGTACAGGAGGCCAGTATCGGGCCCGGTGCATCCCTACTTTTTATCATTCAATTTTAATGGAACCATTAAAATGGAATCCAGAAAAGGAGCTAATGTACATTACGCATTACAACAAAGGCCTGCAGGGGGCGTCAACTGCCTGCCGTTTGTTTTTACACATTGCTGTGCGATCTAATCCTAGTTTAATGTTGACCAAGCACCATTTAATTCAAATGTCTACTTAATCTTTGATATTTGGCCATTTCTTTAGGACAGAAATGCTATAGCCACTGTAATTAAATGAATATGTGGACATCAAAACGTGTCAAGCTCCACACACATGTAAATGATAACAGTTCCTGTGGAACTACTGTGAACGGAGCCGCTTTGTGACGCACGTACTTATCCTACACGCATGTAAATAATTAAAGCACATATACTGAATTGGAACTGCATCGCATATAATTATTTAATTAAATCGTAGCGTTTGTGAATTCACAATTATGCTTAATTATGATTTTTTAAATGGGTTTAATATATCATGCAGCCTTGGGAAACAGTCTAAATGTGTTTTATGGATTCTCGTCCGTGAAATGCGCCACTTCCGGTATTTTGCCGGTTAGTCGACGCAAGCAATATGAAGTCGAGGATTTAAAAAAAATTGAATAGTCGAATAAAATCGACGAATCGCGACAGCCCTACATTACACATGCTTTTACTTTTGATCAATTTAATGTGTCCTTGCTGAATAAAAGTATTCCTTTCTGAAAAATAAATGTTACTAACCCAAACTTTTAACTGATAGTGTAACTGTATTAATGCAATATTACATTATAATTTATATAAGAAAAACAACAGAAATGGGTTTATAAAAAGACCCTAATTTATTTGTTGACTATCCCATTTGACTAGAAAATATGTCAGTAAAATGCATTGCTAATGTGACAGATTCTCTTACCTCTGCTTGCTTGAGTTCAGCTAAACTGTCCCTGCAGTCCGTCTTCAGTTTGGTTTTCTCAGCAGAGAGACCTGCGCTCTGGAGAGCCAAGTACACCTTCTCCATACTCATTCTGGCCTTCATCTACAAACACACATATGAAGCCATAAGACACAGAACAGCTGAAGGTAGAAATCAACCTCCGGAGAGCACCAACACACCTGCATGCGACTCAGATACTCCTCCATTATGGCCACTTTCTTGTTGTTTACAGCCGCGATCTTGGTATTCGTTTCCTCTTCAATTGCCTGCAAGTTGATCTCGTTCTGCTCCATCTGCCGCAAACTGCACAGAGAGAAAAAGATATAAAAGATAGCGGATTTAAAACAAAGCTGCACACAGCTGGTTTTAGGAGGAAGGTACCTGTCCTGTTTTGTGCTGATTTTCTGCTCCAGCTGTCTCTTCTTGCCTTTCAGCTCAGACAGTTTCTTCTTCTTAGCACGCAGCTCATTATCATGGCGGTCCAGTTTAGTTAGCTGCTCACGAACGGCTGCCATCCGTTGATCACATCTCTGCACCTTCCTCTCTGCTGCCTGTGAGCCAAACGTCAAATCTGAGGTCATTACACTTATTCAGTTGATCTCCTTTCCATTTATTATTTACAGCTGTACCAGAGTAAAAAAAAGTGGAGAGTTGTGACATATAGCTTAAAATGCTTACAAAAAGCAGGCTCTCAAATGGTTTGAAGGGTGATTTCTTTCCTAATGACTGATTTAACAAACACCAACATTTAATCTTGTGTCGTCACGAGCCGTAGGGTTTAATTTGGATTTGTCTGTGCATGTTTTTTTTACTCATAGATTTTGTTACCATTGCCATGCATTGTACGACTGAAAGACTGCAACGGTTAAAGTTAAAAATCATCAAATGTGTTCTACTGAAGAAACAAAGTCACCTACATCTTGGATGCCCTGGGGGTAAGCAGATAAACATCAAATTTTCATTCTTGGGTGAACTATCCCTTTAATCAAATAAATGAATACATACCAATGTGCCCCAACATTTAAATCCTAAAGCAGTGTAGACAGTGTGTCTCACCCTCAGCTGCTCCTCCAGCTGGTGTCTCTCGTCTGCATCTATGGTCATAGTGAGGAACTGCGAGGGTCGCAGGGCCGAGTTACTGGACACCACATTATTAGAGTAGTTGGACTTCTTCACGTTGTACTTCTCCTCCGCTGTGTAGATCACCCTCAACTGAAGCTCTCTGATCACCTGCCACAGAAAAACATAAGTTACAGATTGTAGGGCCCTATGAATTCAGCTTTGGCTTTTACCAAATTCAGCATTTTTTTTTTTTTTTTTACAAATTCTGTGTTTCCCATTTTAATGGAATTTAATTTCAATAACAAACAAAGGCACGGCTAATCAAGTGAATTCATAAAACCTAATAACTTTAACAATAACAGGGCCCTAAAAAATTTTTTTTTTCTTCTTCAGAAATTCTGTAATTTAATACAAATTTATTATCATAAATGGTGGTGTGGAAGTGGCTGCTCTGGAGATGAAGTTCATGACCTCAAATATTGAAGCTTGTGATGTTTCACTATGTGTTTAGAAGACAAAACTCTGCCACTCATTCAGTTATTCAGAACTTCATATTCATTCAGACTTCATATCTATCGTGCTTTTATATTCAGACACTGTAGCCCATATCACGATTTGTTTATTGTACAGCCCTACCTTTTTTTTAAAAATATATACAGTAAATTCAATTTTTATAACTGGATTCTGTGATTTTGCATCACAAAAATCAATGTGCCCTAGGCTTGTAAAATATCTGAATCACTGACGTGCACGGGGGGACGGGGGTCTTGAGTCCCTGCCCCTTTAGTCACCTGCCCTTTCTGTCCAATCTAGGGGCCCCAGACCGCGATTTGAACTGAGAATTCGAACCAAAATTGCTGATTTGAATCATTCGTTTACATTGAAATGTATGCATTTGACAGATTTGACAGATCCAAAGTGAATTTTACATTACATGCAAGCTATACTTTTTTTTTTTTAATTCATGTTATCTCTGGGAATCAAACCAATGACCTTGGTGCTGATAGTGTCATGCTCTGTTACAATAATAGGCTACAGAAGCATATTTACAAGTTGATAATGAGCAGCTAGGTCACTTAGCAGTTTAAGTTTATTGCCACATCAGCTTCACAGGCTGTTTGACGGCAAAGATTATACATTAAAAATATAGAACACAAAATACAAACACAATAAACATAAATAAATTAATAAAAACAAATTATAAAACAAAGTATTACACATAAATTTCTATTAAAAAGATACTTTAAATTTACTTTTGAAAGAAATTGTAAAAGTTTTTCTGGGTCCATCTTACAAAACTAGTCCTTAAGAGTTTGTCCTGATAATAACCTTTGTCAGCTAGGTCACTTACTACATTCATACGCACAAAACTACAAAAAAAAAATGTGTATTAAGATTTGGGGCAACTGAATGATGGAGGACCTACCATCTCGATCATGCTCTTGGTCTTCTCTGTTCCTACAGGCACATCATTGACTCTGTACTGATGGCACAAGTAACTCATGACCTCCTCAGGAGCATCGAACAGCTCACGCAAATACGAGAAGAAGCCATAACGCCTGACACAAAGAAAAAAAAAACAATGTAATAAATGTACTGAATAAGACGTCTTGGTAGTGGTCGAGTAGAGGGTGTTACTTCAGAGTCTCCAGGGGTCGTGATGGAGGTCGTTTAGAGCAGGACTCCGCTGGAGCGATGACGCTGTTAACTCGCAGCCTCTGTGTGTCTCGCACCTGAGAAAACCACACATTTGACCGATTTTACTTACTCTCTATTATAAATGTTTATTATTCTATTATTTTATTGCATTATATTATTTTTTGTTTATTGTTAGAAAATAACACAAATTATATAACACATAAGAATCACAAATGAAGGCTTTAAACTACATCTAGACATGACACTAGTGTTGTCACGGCACCATAAGTTCAGTATTCGGTACCAATACCAGTGAAAATCCACGGTTCTCGGTACCAATTTCGGTACCAAAGCAAAACACAAAAACATGCTAATTAAAAAATGTGACTATACTTTCATTTAATCCAAACTGTGCACATATTTAATTTTAAAGGGCTTTTGAAAACCTATTCCCCGGTAACGGCTGTACACAAAGCAGCGCTCAGCTCACAAACATTGCTCAGGCATTACAGGCAAGATGAAATGAGAATGACATCCAAAATTTTCTGAAGACAGTCGGTCTTCCTTCAGAAATACAGTGATATAAAAACACCCGCACCGGGTTTCGACTTTCGACTTTGACACGTGCAGTGCTCATGTTTATTCAACGAAGTCAAAGCCTTTTGGAAAATCTATTTGTGGCTGTGAGTTTTGATATTGTGGCGGGCCGCCTCAAATAAATCAATGTATGGGAAACACAAGATCTAAATATTAAAAATTAAAATGAAACTTACCTGCTTGAACTCTTTCATTTGATCTGGGTGTCTGTCTTTAAAGTGTTTTGTTAGTTTGGTGTGTTTCCTCGTTTTGATGTCGCCACGTCTCAGTGCTTTTTGATGTTGCCACGTCTCAGTGCTTTTATGAAGAGAGCGCATCTGCGCACCTTTCGGATAGCGCATCAAGAACCGGGTACTTAAAAAAACCTGGTACCATAACGCTTTCATTTTTTTAGTACCGACTTGGTACCGAAGTACCGGGTCTTTTGACAACACTACATGACACATTTTGGTAACAGGATTTCAATCATTACCAACTTCATAATAAATGAACTGAAAATTGTTCATATAATATTTAGTTGGACCTCCTAAGGTGAACAATCAATAATCAAAATGATTTTTTTTATTGCATCAGCTTCTTTCTAAGTACTACACACTGAGCTTCTCACCTCTGTCATGAACTTCTCCATGTCCTCCTGTCTCTGAAAGACAAAGGCTCTCAAGTCGTTGGCAGGAATTTGACTCTCAACGTATTTTGCGTGCCGAGCATCACGGACATTAATCTGGCAACAAAGGGAGAGAAGATCAAACCGATCTGCTTGAACACCCATCTCCAAGA
Source organism: Sinocyclocheilus rhinocerous (assembly GCF_001515625.1). Classification (NCBI taxonomy): domain Eukaryota; kingdom Metazoa; phylum Chordata; class Actinopteri; order Cypriniformes; family Cyprinidae; genus Sinocyclocheilus; species Sinocyclocheilus rhinocerous. The sequence goes on along the minus strand of NW_015624563.1, from coordinate 148,208 downwards.
AACAGCACCTGAATTAGCAGCTGTGCTCTCACCACCAGCATCATGGGATCATAGACGTTGCCTTCGAAACGATCACGGTTATTCCTCAGCCACATGAGGGCGGTGTAGGTGTCACGGAAACGGACGCGCAGTTTATCCTCTTTCATCTTCATCATGTCCTCCAGACTCCTCAGACGATTCTGCAAACCTTCAAAAAAAACAACCAACAAACTAAAAATCAGTAGCATGACAAATTACTAATATGCTAAAATTTAGTGATTTCTCCATAATAGAAAAAAAAAAATTATTATACAACACATTTCAACCCTCTACATTGTGAGTAAATCACTCATTCATCATGTCCTCCAGACTCCTCAGACGATTCTGCAAACCTTCAAAAAAAACAACCAACAAACTAAAAATCAGTAGCATGACAAATTACTAATATGCTAAAATTTAGTGATTTCTCCATAATAGAAAAAAAAAATTATTATACAACACATTTCAACCCTCTACATTGTGAGTAAATCACTCGTATATGCGACTAAATCTTCACTCTGGGCAACTAAATGTCTATCATTAGCCATTGGCTAATAAATTCTTAGATTTTACTCGCCAGTGTGAGAGTTGGAGGGCAAGTATAAGTTTAGCATAGATATATTTTCACTTCAGTGGGCGGAGCTAATGCGCAAACGGCAATCTCATTGGCTGGCGCTCATCTATTACCGTCCCTGTTTTGATTTCAGCAAATCAGATCTGGCGAACGCTGACAACGTGATTAATATTCATGAACCCAACAGCTCATCAATCCTTAGTGCGCTGTATATTGTTAGTACAGTAGTAGAATTTGTAGTAGTATTATCTTTTGATAATAATTACTAATATCTATTACTATTAACTTTTTGTTTACAGAAACCCTGAATGACCAACAATATCTTAAGCATCACCACCAGTCCTAAGTTCAGTTAAAATAACAAATATGCATTTATACATGGTTACCTAGTTTAGTTCTAATCACTAAAGTTCTATCATTAAATAGTGCTTAATTATCATAATATCATAATGCTTGACTGACTGATGTTAAGAGTGTACTTTCAGATATTTAGAAGTTGTGCCATTTTACAAAGATAAGCTGTATGTATATGTGTGTGTGTGTAAAATAGTACATCAGTCTGGCGAGTAAACTAAAAAATGTACTAGCCAATGGCGATTATATTGGCAAGGTGTGCGTAGAGGGTTGCATTTGTATGTTTTTCAGCTACTAAAGTCCAGTGTTGGGGGTAATGCATTACAAGTAACGCGAGTTACGTAATCAGATTACTTTTTTCAAGTAACTAGTAAAGTAACGCATTGCTTTTTAATTTCAAAGAGAATATCTAAGTTACTTTTTCAAATAAGTAAAGCAAGTAACTTTTTTTCCAGTTTATTGATTGACAGCTCTCCTGTCCCCATGTTGAGAGAAATCAGAAGATGTTACTGTAGCTCTAAAATAAATATGAATATGCATTAATTCATCTCACTCACACAAAAAAAACACAGATTCAGTATTCCTCAAAATGAATAAAAATAATGCAACTCAGAATATGACGCAAACCTGCAATAATTAAATGTTAAAAAACACAAATATCCTTTATGTATTTAATCCCATTCTATTAACCAATGTCTTTGCTTCTGACCTCCGATGATCCAGTTCAACCATACTAATAAGCAAAAATTACTCTAGACAACATGTGTCTTTTTTTATTGCTGAAGTGTGTTGAAATCATCTTCTGCATTCTACAGTACGGATGTAAATTTACTTTCCCTTCAGCCTGAGGCTTATTCATTTCACTTTTGGTGTGAAAAGGCTTTTACATTTGCCAATGTGTTGAAATTTCTTCTTCTGCATTCTACTGTACGGACGTGAATTTACTTTCCCTTCAGCCTGAGGCTTATTCATTTCACTTTTGGTGTGAAAAGGCTTTTATATTTGCCAAAAATAGAACTTTTTTATTTTAAAAACAAACAAGCAAGCCCTGTCCAGATTTAAAAAGTAACGCAAAAGTAACGTAACGCATTACTTTCCATAAAAAGTAACTAAGTAACGTAATTAGTTATTTTTATAGAGTAACGCAATATTGTAATGCATTACTTTTAAAAGCAACTTTCCCCAACACTGCTAAAGTCATCTTAAACATTACGGTGTAATTCTCCAGAGGCTTCGTCTTTGTCTCTGCGCAGGTCCAAACTCTCGCCCTCCAGTTTGGCTTTTTCGTCCTGGATGTTCTTCAGCTCTGCGTTAACAGCCTCGATCTGAGGCGTGACATCCTCCATGCTGCCCATGTTCTGAAGCTCCTTCTGCAGGTCTTTGATCATGAGCTGCGTGTGTCCGATCCGCTTCTGCCGGTCCGCCTCCTCCGTCTGCTTCAGACTCAGGTCCTGTCTGATGTTATCAACCTAAGATTTGAAGAACACCAATCAATCAGAGTTATAATATGGTCTTTAATAGTGTTATAAAGCGCTCTCTTTAAATGTTCTGTAAGTGGTTTCCGAACAAACCTCTTTATTCCTCAGTTCAAGCTGATCGTGTTTCTGCTTACATTTCTGTGATGCATCTTTGATACCAGCAGTCTGAAAAGAAAAAAAACACGGGCATTACTTTTCTATAATAAAGGAAATAAAACAGATTCTTGGTAGGGCTGGGCGATAAAAACTCTAGGGATAATCATCATAACGATATAATTTTCCTCTAATGATAACAAGAGTTTGATAAATGTTTGATATAATGTTTATGCGCCAAAAGCGGAAGGAAACAGCGCGACTCATTTGAAGCGTGTCACACGGAGCGTTTATCCGCTCGGCTCAGAGTTCAAATGGCAGCAGATGCAGAAACAGATGTGTTCACTCGCTGACGAGTCTCAGTCACACGACACTAAACAGCGCTGTGAGATCTAGTGTGAAGCGCTTCAATTCAGCGAAGAACACAAATTATTTAAAGGGGTCATATGATGCGATTTCACGTTTTCCTTTCTCTTTGGAGTGTTACAAGCTGATTGTGCATAGATAAGATCCCTGAAGTTGCAAAGACTAAAGTCTCAAAACCAAAGAGATATTCTTTATCAAAGTTAACACTCTGCCACGCCCCCCTAAAACGGCTCATTCTAACACGCC
>NW_015624563.1:136784-143389 GCF_001515625.1 Sinocyclocheilus rhinocerous | reverse complement strand
CAGACAGGGTCACTCACAGTGGAGTCAGCTGTCTTAACCGTACTGCAAACACAGCAAACACATACCAGCTTCATCACAGTGTCTGTCACGCGACTCTGTTCCCCTTTTGGGCTGGTAAAACTAGCATATAGGACCTACAATAATGTACAGTATTTGAAAAATAATGTGTTTTTTGAACATTAAATCATGTCAACATATTCTGTTACACCAAATACACAAAATAATGATCTTTAAAAAAGCATCATATGACCCCTTTAACCTAGATTAAAGCCAGATGAAACAGCGCTGACAAACAGCAGAAACACTGTGCACAATGATAGTCAGGAGCTTTTCAATCTACAAATTGCCATCATTTACCATGGATTTACTGTAGTAACACCAACTGCACCATGGTATTTTGGCAGAAATGTGGGATATTCATATTGAATTTGATTATATTATTAATGTAGACATGTATTAAATGTATTTAAGGAGTAATGGAATATAGGTAATTACAGTATTTTTGAGATTAAGCTATAGAGTTTGTGCATTTATACTAAATGTATTTAGGGTGCGTTCACACTTGTCATTCGATTAAAATGAACCCTGGTGCGATTGCTCTGTTAGTGCGGTTTGTTTGAGTAAGTGTGAACGCTGCCATCCGAACCCTGGTGCGCACCAAACAAGCGGAACGAGACCGCTGAAAAGATGGGTCTCGGTCCACTTCCAAACGAACTCTGGTGCGGTTCGAATGATATATGAACGCAACACGGACCAAATACTTTGAAACGAACCAAGAACAGGAAGTAATGACAAGATGCGATGCTATGCGACATGATTTGACGACGCGGAGCGAGCGGTGTATCCAAAACAAACTGAGCAAAGGGCAAACGTGGAGCAACGAGGAGGTAATGTGCCTTTTATGAGCTCCTTGTAAGTTTGCAGGTGGTGAAAATATAATTATATGTACACGCAAGAATGAGCACGCTTAGTCCAGCAGACGGCATTAGGTGTATTTGACTTAAAGCGGCGATGAGCAGACCGATCGGTGAATGGGTGCTTTGATATCATCCACCCGCAGCGCCGCTTTAAGTCTAACGCACCTTTTGTTTGGGGTGTTCGGTCAGTTCCGTCACAATATATACGTCATTCAACCCGACCAATCAGGTTGTGAACGTATCACTATGCCTTTAGGTTCGCTGTCTTTAGGTTCGCTGTCAAAAATGCCAATGTGAACGCTCAGCGGACCAGGACCAAATGTATCATTTACTTTTTTGGTCCGGACCAAATGAACCAAACGAACCGAATATAAAAATGAGGTTGTTACAATTTTTACAGATGTTACTGTCTTTGATAATGAACATAAATTTACATCTGCATCCTAACTCAAGCTACAAAGGGTTGGGCGATATAGCCTCAAAATTATATCACGATATTTCAAGAATATTTGCGATGACGATATAGAAAAAAAAACATGGAACAACGTTTTATAGGTGATTGCAGCTGGCAGGCAGCAGCATTTATTAGTGCAAACAAAATGAAGGGCATTTTCCATCCTTTTCCAATGAGCTACTGTCATCAATGACAGACTACCTAATTTGAAGTGTAAATCTATTGTCATAAGGTGGCAGCAGCAGCTGTGTGTTCGACTTGAAGCAGACCGATCGGTGTATAGGGCCGTAGCTAGGGTTTGCGGGGCTCCGGTGCAGGTTGTTTGAAATTGTGTAAATAGCACAAATAAACAAATATACAAATTAAACAATGTTTAATTTTTTTCAAGTCTGTAGGTGTCCAGGTACAGAAACTGAATAATCAAATGTAAATAGCATTGCATAGTCTTCACTGTATAAATTAAATATAGATTAATTCTTGTTAAAACTACAAAGTAATTCAGTAAAGAGCAGTGAGTGATTTTCTCCTATTTAATTTCTTGGATTAACATTAAGGACACTGACAGCAGCTAGTAAATTAGGCGCGGTCACTTTAAGAGATCCAATATATATCCAATATAATGATACACATTCCATTTCTTGCTCAACTGTTTACTTTCACTTAAGACACAACCGACCATTTTTTCGAGGATAGTTGCAAAGACAGGTATTGTGACAATTTTGTATGTATTTGTCGTTTCAAGAGCAAGAAGAGACTAAACTCAATTCGGTGTTTAAAGGGGTCATATGAGGCGATTTCAATTTTTCCTTTCTCTTTGGAGTGTTACAACTCCGATCACAAATGCAGACATGGTTTTGTTTACGTGGCGCGATGCAACGCAACACGTAAAAAGACAGCATAAGTCATTATAATCAGTAATTATGTCCCCACTGGATGCAACAAATGCCTCGTTTGTAATGGGTTTTAATGTTTTTGTCTCGTCGCTCCGGCCGGGACACGGCATCAACAGTATGGCAAGGGGCGCAACATTTCCGTCTCACGCTTGAGGTATTCGGCCAATCACAACGCACTGGATAGCTGGCCAATCACAGCACACCTCGCTTTTTCAGACCGATGAGCTTTGTAAAAATCGACGCGTTTCAAAAAGGTGGGGCATAGAGGAGAAACAATAATGTACAGTATGTGGAAAATAATGTGTTTTTTTAACTTTAAACCGCATAAACACATTTCATTACACCAAATACACAAAATAATGTTCTTTTTAGCAGCATCATATGACCCCTTTAAGGGCTGTAGACGCGGCTCTCTGCATGCACACTGTATGCACAGAACAGCGCGCGGGTTCTGAATTAAGCTTTTCATGTCTTTTTGTGCTTGTATGTTTAAACTGGCTAGGTGTATTTGTTTGTTCAGGCATGGGAGGAAGCGAAGAAGAGCTCAGTTTGGTGTTTGCGCGGCTCTCCGTGTGTGCACTGAACTCGGTGCGTGAACTCTGAGTTTTTCCGCGGCTTGTGTTTGAATACTTTAAACTGTTTTGAATGTTTAAATTGGCTAAAGATATGCGCCTCGCCTATTTTTGAAGGTAAGAGTGTGCGGTCGAATATGCTCTAGAGCCGCTCTTGCGATACTTTGATGTCATACACCGATCAGTCTGCGCAGCGCTGCTTCAAGTCGAACACACCTATTGGGTTTGTGGTGTTGTTGTGCGCGCTAGGGAACGTATATCCGCCATGCGTCATCGCGTCACTATATCGTTGATATCGCAATATGACACTTTTTTTATCATGTAAAAATGTATTTATTATCGTGGACGGTATGTTATGGCACACCCCTACAAGCTACTACTGTCAACTCAAGCTACTGTCAAATGTGCAAGAGACCTCAAAAAAATTTAATATTATTAATACTGCAGCCTGCACTGCAATCTGTGCTGAAGATACATGTCAGGAACACAAACTTGTTTCATGATCTGAAACAATACTGCTCATTAGAACATGCAGAAACTAAGAAATTAATTTTTGTATTCAGATATTTATTTTGCTCAGGAAAAATGACTGGAAAAGAGTAAAGAATTCAAAAAGCTGAAGTGTTTGTCATGTTTTGACCATAAAGAGTTTAAAACCACAATTAACCGTCTGGTTTCTACAACTTTCACTCAGGAGCAAAAATCAGCCTTTAAACTTGAAAGAAATAAAGGTAATGATCGATATCGACTGATATGAAAAATTATATCGGGATAATTTTTTTGGCTATATCACCTAGCCCTAATTCTTGGTAATCAGGTTTGATTTGTGCTGACCAACTCCTTCATCTGGTGCTCGATGGGCTGCAGCTGACTCTCCACTGAGCGGATCTTCCTGAGCAGCGGCTCCTGAGCTTCTTTCAGAGACTTCAGCTTCCTTTTCATTTCCTCTCTCTCCTTCTTCACCCCCTCGAGCTCTTTACGTGCTGTTTCATACTCCTAAAATAGGAAACAGAGAACAAAGTCTTTAAATACATCTGATATGCACATCAAATCTTAAAATGTGCTCAATTGAGTCTGATCATTTTTTATCAGATAAGAAAACGTGCATGAACTACGACGGAAACACATTTACTGAATAAATTCCTCAATGTGCAACAAAAAACTCTTATTTTACCGTGTGACTGGCTAACTGGACTAACCAGCAGACCATCTCATTGAACATCATCTCAAATGTTGTTTTAGTCAATCTGAAATCCCTGAGCAAAAGTCTGTCATCAAAATGATTTAATTACCTCCCAGAACTGTCTGACGAGATTGCTTTTCCAAATGTCAGGCATCCAAATACAAGATAACATGACAGCTTTTGTGTTTGCATTTCATCTGGATGCCCTGAGGCACAAGTCATTATGTAGGAAAAAAATCCACTATGTCCTTCCCTGGTTGCAGCAACTTTCATTTTCATTATTGATACTTTGCTTGATACTTTGATGATTTTATTGATACTATGACGATTTTGTTCACTTGAACACATGGAAAAGGTTTCATTTGCAAATGTTTTATGTGATAATGATTACTGTTTCATAATGAATGAACTTCACAGTCATTGAACTGAACTGACTGGAGCTGAATAACAACACTATTGTCTTGCTAGAGCTGCTTTATCGCAGAATATTTAGAGTTTGCATCACTGATCCTGTTACTTTTCTATTTGATACTGCATTGAAACAATCTCTATTGTTATTATTATTACTAATTAAAAAAAAAATTCACACAAGTTCAATTAGCAACTTTGGATGGAAACATAGCTACTATAAACATACCTTTTTCCCAGGTGTCCCAGTTATTTGTCACCAATGATTAATTTAATTCACAGCTGAAAGTGTCTGATAATAGGGAGTTATGACAATATAGTCAGTAGTACGACTGGCTGCATGATCCAACCATGGTGGTCGCAAGCTGCACGCGTGTGTGACCGCGCAGAAGAAATAACATGCCGTGCACGGAACAGACGCAAAAACTTTTTTTGTTTTTTTTAATATTTATTGAAATCTTTTTTATATTTTATTATTGTCACATGTCATTCAGTTTGGACTTTGTTTTCCTCAGGCACCACCACACTGTGTTGGATTAAAGACTTTATAAAATCTTCTTCGTCTTTGTGCGTTTATTGTTAGCAGCGTAGCTGTGACATTTATATTATATTATATATATTATATTATATAAGCCTAATAAATAATTAACCACAAAAAGGGAATTCATGAGCAATAACGGCTTCATTTTTTTCATATTAATTATATTATAAAGAATTGAACTGTTCTGTGTGAGATTTTTTTAAATAATTTTTAAAGGTGACCTATTATGCCCCTTTCTACAATATATAATATAAGTCTCAGGTGTCCCCAGAATGTGTCTGTGAAGTTTCAGCTCAAAATACCCCACGGATCATTTTGAAAATGCCTATTTTGAGAGGAAGCAGAAACACGCTGTTTTCGTGCATGAATCTTTAAATGCAAATGAGCTGCTGCTCCCTGCCCCTTTTCCAGAATAGGGCTGTTCCTTTATAGCTCGTACGTCAGATACTCTGATAAAAAAGCATCTGTTTGGTTTTGATTATCATGTCTATCGCGCTGAAATCATGCGTTTTAAAACCACATTAGTTTAAACTTCTGATATAGTGTTTTCTGAGCGCACATCTGAAGCACACGCACAGAAAGCAGCTGTCACATAGCATGTGAGTACTAAACCCTAAGTAAGTTCTCTTCATGTTTTATTGCGCTTAAACTGTCAAATACACAAAAGTTTGTTAAAAACACATGAGTTACAAAAACAGTCAGTTATGTCTGTGAAGGTAAACAGCTGGGAAAGAAATCGCGTGCTTATATTAGATCTGTGTGGTAGCAGCGTAATATACAGTAAATAAATAAATCCACTGCTCTCGTCTCCTCTGAGGCTGGGAATATAAACAGTGTTCTGTGCTCGTCTGTGCAGCTAACGATAGAACAGTTAGCATGTTTTGCTCGAACTTTTGCCATGGAGCTAGAACTGGTACACCGTTGTCGCTTGCGAAAACAAGAATGGCGGCGCCGTGAGTGGAAACGTGCAGATAAAGGGGCGGTGATACTATAATAAAATCCCTTTGCCACGTCACAAAGGGAGTGAAATCTGACGCGCTCGTTTTTCAGACGCTTGCAGAAAAAGGCTTACCAAAACAAAGTTACTGTGTTAATCTTTTTCACGTTTCCTGGGTTCTTAGATGCACCGGGGACCCGATTATAGCACTTAAAACCGGAAAAGGTTAGATTTTCATTATATGTCACCTTTAATAGAATTTCTTGGTCAGTAACACAGCACTGTAAAAATCCGTTTTCTCAGGTAACCTAAAATGTGCATCATTTAGTTACATAAAGGGTCAAATCACATATAAATAGCACATTAAATTTAAAAGATTTTTTTTTTGTGTGTGCACGCTGTACAGGTCTGATATAAAGAATGTTTTTGCTCAGGTGGCAACTATCCGCCCAATAGAGAATATTTTTGCTCAGCAAGAAAAAAATTTGAGAGAACATTGGACACCAATCTTCTGTTTATTCTAGTGTTGGGTCGTTCTTGAACGATTCGTTCATTTTGAACGAATCTTTAATGTGACTCGGGAGGAACGAGTCGTCTCGGGGAGTGATTCGTTAAGTCGCGCATGCGCAACATCCTATAGGTTCTGTACTGGAATTAGTCAAGTAGTTCACCTGTTTCGAGTCTTCGGGTTTTCCGAGTC
>NW_015624563.1:120849-136632 GCF_001515625.1 Sinocyclocheilus rhinocerous | reverse complement strand
ATTGTTTACCTGGGTCTTCAGTCTATGATTAGCTCACCTCACCTCTTATCTGACAAGTCATCTGGTTTGGGTCGTTCGTTCATCACGTGACAGCCCCATAAAGCCCAAACCCGAAGATTTGTCAGATAAGAGGTGGTGAGCTAATCATAGACTGAAGACTCAGGTAAACAATGAATTAATCTTTTCTGTTTCTTATTGCAGTTTTGTATTGTTTGTAGTGTGATCAACGTTTGTGTAAGTAGTAGACGTGTTATGGAAGTAACACGTAACATTTTAATTATATTTTGCTAAAATGAACGAAATGACTCGAAAAAAGATTCGTTCATTTTGCTGAACGAGACTCAAAGCTCCGAGTCGGTAAAATGATCCGAACTTCCCATCACTAGCTTATTCAGCAACTGCTATAGGGATTTCCTGTAGTTCTTCTGCAGGGTGTATTTGAAGTTTCCGCCTGAGAGCGCCCTCTGGCTTTTGGATGGAGATTTACTACTGATCACAGAACCGTGCTTCACTGACGAGATGCCCATGACAAACGCAGCTTCTGCCTAATCGCGATTGCAATTTAATTTCGATTAATCGTGCAGCCCTACTTATAATGAAGAGTAATTCCTCTCAGGAATCAGAATTTTTTAGCACTAATGCAACAAATTGTTTTTGGGAAGGTTTAATCTAGTAAGATCTGCACTCACCACCAAGGGTTTCTTCTTCTCTAGCATCTGGATCCTGTCCAAGTGTCTCTTCTTCATGTAGTAGCGCTTCACATCCAGTTTGTTCCTCTCATTCCTCTGTCTGGCCATCTCTAGGAAGTCGGCTTTCTCCTTACACACATTCTGTCAAACATCACAAACAGGATGGAGTGAAATTAAAGCCCTATCACAGCCTTAAAATGGATTTCAAAACAAGAAAAACATTCACCTCCAGTTTGCTCTCTTTGCTACAATACGTCTTGAGCTCGCAGTGAAACTCATACATTTCTGGCGGGCCGACAGACTTCTCAGTGGCTTCCAGAAGCTCGATATTACTCATCTTAGCAAACTCACCAACCTTCTCCTGCAACACCAAATAAAAGACAAACTATTCATAAAAAAATAAGCAGCTCTTGTGCAGTTCTTCAAAACTTCACAGACATGTTTGACAATATATTAGGGTTGCTCCGATTGATCGGCCGGAGATCGGTATCAGCCGATAATCACATTTTATGAAACGTGTGACAAGTCTGACGACGTACATGATGCGTGGGAACATAAATGATTTGGCGCCACAGTCATGTCATCGCCGGTGTGGAAATGCTATGACGTTTCGAGAAACAATGAAAAATTTGCTATTTGTTGTGTATGTTTTGCATGATGATATGATGAATAGATGGTTCATTTTTAACAGCAGATTCAGTGACGTTAGAGCTGATCTGCGCCTCACTGCACACGTCTGCGGTGCGTCACACGATCGCGGCCACTCTAATGCTTGTGTTTATACCGGCCAGCCGCGGCACGTTTCTGAAGCAGCTCTCCGTGCTGCTTGGCTAAAAATAGACTTTTGTGAGTTGTCACAGCGTGGAGGACGGAACAAAACCTCGTCGGAGCCGTAAGGGATAACGGTAACATAATACGCTGATCGTGGGCTGCTTTTAAATTAACATTTATTTATAAAACAAAATATCTTATTTGGCCATATTAGCCTACTCAATAGCATTAACACAGGCTTTACTCCTTTCAAATTTTATCTGGAATGTCACCGTTTCGGTCACTGCAACTTTCCGATCAGGTGAACGAACACACACACACACACACACACAAAATCGTCTGCCTCATGAAAAAAATTTATTTAAAAAGAAAATGTAGTTAATATTTACATAATTTATTATTTATTTTATCCACCCGCAAATAATCAGAATGTATATATTATTACCCGAACGCGTGGATATAGGAAAAGCTAAATATGTTTGCAGAGTAAATCAGACGGACTTACTGAAAATGCAAATTCATTCTCTGCCAGCAGGAGGTGCTTTAAAGCGGGAGAAACAGAGGTTTCCCCAGTAAGGGCTGTAAGTTACACAAAGCAGCGCTGAGCTCACAAACGCTGCTTTATCAGGCATATAACATGCAAGATGAAATGAAAATGACAAGTGACGTCGAACATTTTCTAAAGATAGTCTTCCTTCAGAAATACAGTGATATAAAAACACCCGTGCCTCGTTTCGATTTTTAAACGTGCAGTACATGCTCATGTTTATTCAACGGAGCCTTTTGGAAAATCCGTCAGTTTTGATATTGTGGCGAGCGCCACAAATAAATAAATGTATGGGAAACACATCCCACAGCACAACCACCTGAGCCCAACTTCAGTCTATTCACCTTAACTTTAACTGCGTTTGTAGCCGGAGCCATAGCCAGACTGATAAACAAACACCACACAAGTTAACTTAGGGCCAGGCGCGTGTGCCCGATGAAAACTTCTATATAAAGCTTGAAGCATCAGAATCGGCATCGGTATCGGCCGATCACCATGACAAGAAATCGGTACTCAGTATCGGCTGCAAAAATCCTGATCGGAGCATCCCTACAATATATATATTGTGCAGTAATAAACTTGTCACTATAATAACAGCGCTCACCTGTGGTAGGAACTGACACAGGTTCCCGACCTGAATGTGCAGCTCTTTCACAGCCTCCTCCACAGCCCTCTGACTGGCGTGTTTTTTATTGAGCATCCATGTTGACTGGTTGTTCTCCTCCTGGATCTCTCTGCTGATTATCAGATTGCCATTCGCTCTGTATCTGGACACAAAGACGAGCAGAGATTAACTTGAGCAGAGATGAACTGAGCAACTCTAAGTCTCTTCAAGGACTTCTGGAAATGGCCATTGTATAAATATATACTTACAGCTCAATTTCAACTGAACCCTTGCTGCATCCTCGCTTCACATACAGACCAACCTACAAACAGAAAAATACCTAGTTTATTTATTACTGACATAAGAATGTCAATAAGTGTTGTGTAAGAAAAATATAGATTTTTAAAAATGTATAAACTGTAATCTCCAGCTTCAGGTCGCTCAAGCAGGTGCATTCACGACAAGGCGTCCGAGCGTATGACGTAGCAGATGGCGCAACGTAACTCCAGGCAGAAGAGTCTAGTCTCGTGAGAACCAAGTTTTGTTTACAGCACAGGGAAACCAGTGAACTACATCTAATTCTGTAGTTTGTGCCGCTGCCGCTGCAGCCTCCTCCATCTCACGGAGTTCCTGGTCGGTATACTCCGGTTCAAACAAATATGGCTGGGCAAAAAACTCATTCTCCTCTTGCCTTATATCGAAATCTAGAGCTGGGTATCGTGTTCGATACTTTGTAGGCACCGACCGAATTGCCTCTATACTATCGAGTATCGAAAAATGTCTTGTCGTTCGGTACCAAATTTCGATACCTAAAGGGGGTAATCTGGTCAACGTCAGTGAGCCAGTAAGCATCCAGCTTGCTTGATGCGCCTAAATCAAGTGCTGGTGATTGGCTCTGGTGAGGCATCGAGGTAAAACACTAGTTTACACCGGTTCCGCCCAGAGACGTGACTCACAAGTGTGTAAGCGTCCAAACCCCCATAGATGTAAGGCTACGTTTACACTAGTGCGTTTTCATTTTAAAATAAATGAACCTCGTCCATACTGGCATTTCCACTGCGTTTCAGAAGAGATTTGTCCACACTACATGACCAAAAATGCATGTTACGTGACCATTCATGCACACTGTAGCATCATGCTGCCACATAAGACAATTCATAAGATTTAGTCTATGCTTTTATTCAAAACTCACTTTAAACCACCATCGAGTGTTTGTAATAACTTCCGATTGCGATTTAATGAGGGCTTTGGTCATATAATGTTGCTGAAATATGTTATTTGTAGCCTTTTATATCAAGCTAATCGCTACACCTGCTTAGCATTTCTCATGTAAACACCCTGTATTGTTATGAAAATAGGCAGAATCTCATGAAAATCACATACAAATCATATACTGTCGTAATCGCATGTTCATTAGCTTCATGTTTCATCCGTGGAAATGTTTTTCTGGGTTTCTTATGTACAGAACTGAAGGGGAAAGTGTAATGGACGTTTGTCAAAGGAGACAGGGCGGGTTATGAACGTGTAATATGATTTGACAGTTGAGCAGCGATTGAGCTCCTCTGAGTCAGAACAGCGATTGCAGAAGAGAGAACAGACAGCAGTGATCAATAAATCAGTGGAAAATTTATAGAAATTATGATTCTGTTTAAGCTATGTGTTTTAAAACTAAATGCACTAGCATAAACGTAGCCTAAAAGTTGTGGAAACTGAAAACTAGGCCTATTTGAAATTTATTAAAACTATTTACATTGATTTATTGTGTTGGTTACATTTTGTCTTTGAGTCTGTAAAAACATTAATAAGCAGAAAAAATAAAACCAAAAAGTTTTTTTGAGGTAATTGTCTTGTTAAAACGGATTTAATAAAATTGGTATTGAAAAAAGTATCGTTCAGGAACCGGTATCGAAGTCAAGGTATCGGTATCGAACATTTTTGAACGATACCCAGCCCTATCGAAATCCTCTGACATTTTTCACTCAGAATCTTGTTTTGTAGTACTAGTTCGTGACAGGTGTTTTGTTTTGCTTTCTCTTCTGTGCTTTCGCGTTCGTCACTCTCTCCCCGGAGTTACGTTGCGCCTTCCACTAAACCTACGTCATACGCTTGAACGCCTTGTCGTGAACGCGCCTGCTTGTGCGACCGGAAGCTGAAGATAACAGTTTATACATTTTTAAAATATAGAGTTCTGGCATGAAACTCTGATGGCGCAGTCCGATAGGTCTAACTCAATTGTTATATGTGCAGCAGCAGTATTTCTTACATGCTCACAGCAGCATGTTGTGGATGTATTGGCAGTAGCAAGTCTCGGCACTTGCTCTGCCGCAGCAGCAGCGTAGCAGATCTATTCCGCCAAGACCAAATACATTAACATTGTCATGTACATTACCATGCCAATCCCTCCGAGAGTTTTCATGACAGAACTATATTTTTCTTACACTAACGTTTCGCTTCAGAAGGCCTTTATTAACACCTCAGAGCCGTGTGGAGAAGTTTTATGATGGATGGATGCACTTTTTTAGGCGTCAAAAACAGGGGCACCATTCACTGCCATTATACAGCTTGGAAGAGCCAGGGCAATTTTAAATATAACTGCGATTGTGTTCGTCTGAAAGAGGAATGTCAGATACGCCTAGGATGCCCTGAGAGTGAGTAAGTCAAGGGCTAATTTTCATTTTTGGGTGAACTATCCATTTAATGGCTTCTTGTGCGCACATAAAACTCTGCATATTTTTTATTTCTGCAAAGCTCCTTGAGGCTATATTGAGGCAAAGAATATTGTGAGAAGAAACCCAAAACGCTTATAACCTGCATTTTGCATAATGAAAAATTGCACCTTGAATTCATTGAGTCGTGTTTTCATTTTTTTTAGTTTGTGTTCATTTTACTTCAAGTAAAGACGTATAGTTATTATCTAATTATCAAATTTATTATTAGTTATTATAATTATAGTTTTACTTTTGTTTAAGATAATAACCATAGTATTTGATAATTAAGTGTTCCTGAATATAAAAGCTGAAAAAAGGTACAGAAAAAGGATATTTTCATTATCATATATTTGCTGTGCTAATTCAAGCACTAATTCCTAAAAATTTACATTATTTAAGTTATATTTAGTTCTAAATCATCCTGTTTCTCCTCCAAGTACTTTTTAGGGTGGACAAACTTCTCGGTACGCATTAGACCCAATTCCTGTGGGTTTTTCTCCTTTCCCTGCTTGTATCATGTGAAAGTTACCGGATTTACCAGCTTGTACACTGTGTTTGCATGCTGACTACAGACAACCAAATCATCACAACTACCTCCTAAGCATCTGCACATGCAAAAACCGCATTCACACAGATTTCTGAGTGCCATGTGTACTAAACTAGACAGATGTAACCATCTGAGTGTATTTGTGAATCATACCGAGTTTCTGCACCTGTAAAAGCTTTTGGTACAGTGTCTAGAAGTGGCTCGACAACAGATGGTCGATGTGAAATGACCAAAAATGTTCATGATACTTATACAATCACCACATAGCACTAAAGTCTGTAACCTGACCGAGCTGTCAGACAGATGTCATGCAGTGCTGAGATGAGAGACTCGCCTTGTCTCCTCGTCCCAGGACGGCTGTTTTTCCAGCCAGGCCCAGGCAGATGGCACACACTATACTGGACTTCCCTGTGCCATTGGCTCCCACGATCATGTTCAGCTTGGGTCCCGGGAAAACTTGCGAGTGATCGTATGTGCTACAAACAGAGACGACCTGAATTACAACTATAATTCATAATGTAATTTGACAATTCCTGACATGAGCCTGTTGTGACAGTGAAAAGAGCCGTTTTGAATTACGTGTTAACGTTACTCACAGGAAGTTATGCATGGTGATGCGGAGGATCGCGCCCTCCACGAAACCTCCCGCTTGGCCATTCGTGCTGGTGGAGGGTGCAGCCTCGCGGGTGGAGGGCTGGGAGTTGGTTAATTCGTAGCTTATTCGTTTTCTCTTCTGCGGCAGGTCCATTTCTCTTCCCGTCAACACCGCCGTTTGGTGTTTAGCAGCAGCGCCGTCACATCACTTTCATTCTTCTTCTTCTTCTTGAAATTTTATTGGCGGTTGACAAACCATCACTTTCATTTCGCGCCTGTGTTGCGGTTGGCTGACGGATGTCACATGACACATTCCGGGTTGGTGGGGGGGGGTTCACCTCATTTGTTGCAGTGAGGGGCTACTGCATTTGTTAGGGGCGGTATGTGCGCTTACAACACATAAGCACTAGATGGCAGTAAAGAATTAACCTGTGATATTTGTGTTGGACTGAGATAGTCTTAACCTCTTAAGACCCGGCAAAACATTTTAGGAAAAAATTAGTATTTTTTCATGTCATTACATTGTTTAGAGCATTAAAAAAATTTAATAAAAAAAAAAAGCAAAAAAATTAAAAATTTTAATGAAAATTTTTTTAATTAAAATTAAAAATTTAAAGAAAAAAAATTTAAAAATTTCATTCACACAGTTTAAAAATTAGTCAGATTTAAATGATAATTACAAAATATTATCATATTTCCATAAGAGTGTCACTAAATTAATATCAGACATTTTTGAAGACCAAGGAGAGGGAGTGGCCATGGTGAAACATCAGAACATTTAGTATCTCTGAAAAGCCCTGAATGTGCTCTGCACAGGACATCCAGACTTAAAACTGGGGCATGTATAGTCTTAGATAAATTCACTAAAATATCATGTCCTCATTTGAGGATGCAGGGTCTCAGGAGGTTAAATTTATCATCTGTTCTACTTCATTCAAATGAACATGACTTTTCTAAAAGCAAAATATTTATTATTGATTTGTTTTTGTTATTAGGACATTTTTTTATATATTCATCAAACTAAATGGAGTAACTCAAAACCCAATTTTGTTCATTTTCAAACAGCCTTTAAAGTTTATTTAGAATCTGTAAAGGTTTTTTAAAAAATCGAAAAGCCCAAAGAACTGTGCATCTGCTAAATATTTTTATACTTTCTCGTTTAAGTTCTATTTTTTATTTTAGTCTATTTAAATTGTGTTTTAATTTGTACTTACAAAATGTGTGAATGTGAGAAATATGTCAAGAACTTGCTGTTGAATTCTGTAATTTTGAAAGTTCAATATATATATATATATATATATATTTAAATATATACTACTATACAGGTATATGTACTACTACTATTTTATGTACCTGACTCTTTACCAAAGTGTGCGTTTTTGCACATTGAATGTCAGGGAAGCAGCTACATTTAACCAAATTTTTGCCCTATTCAATCTTAAACACTTAAATAAAACGTGTTCAAGATATATTTAAAGGGCAATTATATAATATACAGTAGTGGCCAAAAGTGATGTCCGGAGAGGATATTTGCACAATATTTGCTTTTAATCATTCTACATGTTTAATTGAAGCATCAAAATATGACAAACATGTTATATTTGGAAGAGGAAAACACTACATTTGATTAAGGTATTTGACTGACAAAATTATTTGGCAGCAAAAGATCTACAGCTTATCAGTTTATGAATATGGGTTTTATTTTAATATGCAAAAAATGCATAGACATTGAGTTCACAGGAAATAAAGTACACAGTATACACTGACTACAATATTCTCATGCATATTCCTCAATACGAATATTTGCTTGAGGTATCACAAATGAAACAATTGAAACATGGAACACAAATGTTTTACACAATCCAATCACAACTAAGCAATATGCTTAGAAAATCTACATCAACATGTTTGAATAAAGGGCAAAGATATTCAATTTCCTAGGACGGACATCATTTTTTGACACTACTGTATATAATTACATAATATACACTAAATACATACTTAAAACATAATGTATTTATTTGGTATATTACCTACTTTCGCAGTTGATTTCCTAAATAGCTACAGTTTTGTTTCATGTCTCTCACATCACTTTGCACTCACTTTCTTCTCACATAATAAAAAAACTTCAACTCACATCAGTATTTCATATCCATTTATTTTTATTTGGTAGTTGTGTAATAATCAAGATAATGTACAGTCAGCCAGTCACCGTCACAAAAGATTAGGACAATCAGTTGTTACATTTAAAGCTTTTAGACATTACATTTAACGAAGGGCTAAATGCTATTCTCATAAAATAGAAATCTCTGCAATTTTTATTAAAGTTTTATTTGACATTAAAATAATCACCAGATCTACATGCTGATGTCCAGAAGTACAAATGAAATCAAGAAAATAAGACATCTGTAGAGGGGCTAATCCATCTTTAACCATGCATTCAATATATTAAGACATATGATACACACATGAGAAACTGTATATCAGGAATGAACCAGGTGTTCAAAAGTCAAATCCACAAGGACAGTTTTTAGGTGAACATATCCACTCATAATGCAGTCATCTTCCCTTTCATCCTCCTCACAGATCACTGCCCTCCAGCTGTACCCTCACATGGTTTCAGTTTTCCCAGCATTCTTCTCTTTCTGTCTTTTCTATTTAAAATTCACTGACTGAATATCATTATTATTTCCAGAGAGGCGAAGATGAGGGATATGGTCATCAGCATATTCTGTGTGGATGAAAGGACAAACAGTACGTAAAGATGTTTATGGTAACGTGAATAACAGATGTATGTGATCATCAGATTATTAAGAATACCTCTGCATGGTCCTCTTTCAAAAACAATATCATCGATTGCAATATCACTCCTTACTGATGCTCCTCTGGTGGCTTCAAACACAATCTAAGTATGTGGACATAGGCATAATATATTAAAGGGATAGTTCACCCAAAAATGAAAATTTGATGTTTATCTGCTTACCCCCAGGGCATCCAAGATATAGGTGACTTTATTTCTTCAGTAGAACACAAACGAAGATTTTTAACTCAAACCGTTGCAGTCTGTCAGTCTTATAATGGAGGTGGATGGGAATCACGGCTTTGAGAGTCAAAAAACATACACAAACAAAACCAAATTAAACCCTGCGGCT
Organism: Sinocyclocheilus rhinocerous; assembly: GCF_001515625.1. NCBI lineage: Eukaryota > Metazoa > Chordata > Actinopteri > Cypriniformes > Cyprinidae > Sinocyclocheilus > Sinocyclocheilus rhinocerous. Next base: position 127,020 of record NW_015624563.1, on the reverse strand, counting down.
CGTGACGATACATTGAGGTGTAATGACAGGAAACGATCGGTCTGTGCAAGAAACTGAACAGTATTTATATCGTTTTTTACCTCTGATTCACCGCAATGTCCGAACTGTCCTGAGTGCGTTCCAGACAGCCGGCGCGTGACACGTCTTCTTCTTCTTCTTGCTTTATGGCGGATCGTAGACTTATAAGTGCATTTCCGCCACCTATCTCTCAAATGGACCCTTGACACTCCTAATTGATGTGTTTTTTTTTTACTCTCAAAGCCGTGATTCCCATCCACCTCCATTATAGGACTGACAGACTGCAACGGTTTGAGTTAAAAATCTTCGTTTGTGTTCTACTGAAGAAACAAAGTCACCTACATCTTGGATGCCCTGGGGGTAAGCAGATAAACATCACATTTTCATTTTTGGGTGAACTATCCCTTTAATGAATGTTGACTAAATTTAAAACATTTTAAAAATAATTCCTAAATTAAAAAATGTTAAATAGTAGCTCTTAACTGATGGGTCACATCAAAATATTGTTTGGCTTATGCAATTCTTGGTAAAAAAATAAAATAAAAATAATAATAATAACAGTAATAATAATGATTTTGGTACAGTGTTGGGTTTTCATTTGATGTCCAGTGTTAAATATAGGTACAGGACCAAAACCAGTTGTCAAGCACTATAATGCAGCTTCATGCAGCTAACCTGGTGCTGTTGGTCACATTGGTAGTTCACTGACGCTCTGAGCCAGGAGATGCCCTGCTCTCCATGGCTCGTCCACAGTAGTTTGTCCTGGTTCCCTTGTCCAGTCTGGAGGTAAACGCTCAGCTGTCCGATCCCTGAGCCGTACATGTGGTAGTAGAACTAGAAGCACTGTGTTTCTCTAGAGCCGCGCAGAGAGCTGGAGAGGAGGCGCGCTTTGTGACCGGCCAGTATCACTGACACCTCAATGTGCAAATAATGACCTAAAAGCAGAGAACAAAGCTTTCCAAGATTGTGTAAAGGTGTGTACTAAGTTCAATAAAATGTGATCACCACAGAAAATAATAGTGTTTTATCCCTGAAACAATAATAAACTTGAATGTATGTCTATGAGGTAAAGTACACCCATGTGAAAGAAGTGTAACTGTATTTAATTGAATTGAATTTAAATGTTCATATGTGTCTAACTACTATGTACTTAAGTCAAAAGAATATTTGGTAACACTTTATTTTAAGGTGTCCTTGTTACACGTTACATGTACTTACTATTATAATAACAATTAATTATGCATAATTACATGCAAGTAGCCCTAAGCCAAACCCTAACCATATAGTAAGTACATGTAGTTACTTAATATTACTCTGTACGTATATGTATAATTACACTGTAACAAGAGCACCTTAAAATAAAGTGTAACCAAATATTTTTTAGGTACAGTGTACCGGTTGTGCTTATGTTGAACTGCAAAACACTTTTGCAGTTAGATTTGGTGGTTTGGTTAGATTTAAGGGTGGGTTAAGCTGAATGGGTGGAGATGACAGTGTAATTATAGATGTAACTACAGAAATTAATTACAGATGTAATTAAAGGAAGGCATTTAATGTAAGTACACTTGTAATTAATGTTAATGTAAAAATACAAGTGTATTGTATCAAATGATCAATGCATATGTAAGTATGTATTATAACATAATATACTATAGTACCATACTATATACTAAATACATGTTTCAGTAGCAATGCCATAGATTTTTAGTTTACCTTAAAAAGGAACTATAACTTCTGGAAGCACCTCTTTCAGTAGCTTAGATAATTCTTCCTGTCCTATAGCAGAGAATGAGTGGAATTGTTCCTCAGGGGATCTATTATGCTCCGATGCGATACTGTTGCTGACGGCTGCATGGTTAGAATTTTATCTCTAATAGTATCGATTTTGGAATTAAAGAAGGTCAAAAAGTCATTACTGCTGTGCTGTTGGGAGATGTCTGCCCCTGCTGATGCTTTATTTTTCATTAATTTAGCCACTGTATACTGAATGAATACCTGGGGTTGTGTTTCTTTTCTTCTAAAAGAGATAAAGTAAAAAGATCTAGCAGTTTTTAAGGATATTCCCTCCATGCAATACAAAACACCTCTAGTTTTGTTTCCGTACAGCTGCACTCTTTAGGGTGCTCGTTACACTAGACTGTTTTCCTTAATCTTCTTTAAGTGTAAAAGAGCAACCGTATTTAAAGTGCTAGAAAAGAGAGAGTTCTGTTACTACATCAAGTTTTTTTAAGCTATCAGATAAGCTGAAGAATTGAGACAAGCCAGGAAGTTCAGAAAGCTCTCGAATTTCATCAAAAATACACAAAAAAATGCTGGGTTGTTTCAACCCAACTTTGGGTCAAATATGGACTAACCCAACTTTTGGGTTAAAAATTTAATTTAAAAAAATTTACCCGACAGCTGGGTTAGTCCATATTTGACTCAAAGTTGGGTTGAAACAACCCAGCATTTTGTACAGTGTATCTTAATTTGTGTTCTGAAGATGAACGAAGGTCTTATGGGTTGGGAATGACATGAGGGTGAGTAATTAATGACAGAATTTAATTTTTTGGGTGAACCATCCCTTTAAAAACAGATTGATAAGTAATATTTTACATTTCTCATTAAACTTAAACTGTTACTAGTTAGGAGTGATTAAGAGTTTTTGGGAAGGGTCTAAGCTCACCCACTCCGGTGGTGTGGTCTCCTCTGGGCCCTGTGTAGGATGTAGGTGTGGGTCCTCTGGCCAGCATCCAGTCACCTGAGTCTCCTTCCTTATCCTGAGTGAATCCACACAGACCAGCCTCAAAGTCACAGTGAGACAGGACTGACACAGAGGATGCTGTAACAGACAGAGTTTCTGTTTGTAGTAAACAAAAATATTAAGGAATCAATTTTAAGATTCACCAGGAAGATTCAAGATTCACATGCACAGTGTTTTATAATAAATGAACAGTGCACAGTCACCAAGCGTGACATTAATGTCGAGACCCACAGAACTACAACTCCAAACAATTTATGCATGTGCTGATGAAAACCACCTTCATCGCCCAAATGGAGAAAAATCACATAATTAAGATCAACACAAAACTCGATGAGTAAAGTTTGTGAACACACGTTGAAGTTGGCTTGAAAAAGCCTAGCCTGAAAGTTTGAAACAATTGTAAAAGCTTGAAGTTTGAAAGTTTAGATTAGATGTTGCTAGCACATTTCTAGCATGATTTAGCAAACCGCAAACATGATTTATCATGTAGTTAGCATGACTAGCATTTTGCTAGCATGTTTTGGCATGATTAGCATGTTTCTAGTATGATTATCATGTAGCTAGCATGTTGTTAGTATGTTGCTAGCATTTTTCTAGCATGATTATTATGTTGCTAACATGTTGCTAGCATGGCATGATGTTTTTGGTATGATTAGCATGTTGCTAGCATGATTTAGCAGTTTAGCAAAGTTTTGACCCCCTCAATGAAAGTCTGTGGGACGTCAGTTTAATGAAAATCATAAGTCCAATCAGTCAGAACAGTCTGAAAGTCTGACCCGAGTTTGGTGGTTGTAGCTTGAAAGGAGGACATACAGTCCAAATTTGATCTCAGAAGAAGAAGGAGAAGAAGAAGCTTAAATAGCAGATCAGTAAGCTGGCCTCTCAAACCAACTTAATGACAGATCAGAAAAGAAAGACAGTGTATAAATAGGCTACTGCAAAACTTTAAAGTTTTAAAGTATGAATAATCCTCAGACCATCTTATATTTCCAGATGTTCTAAACACTTATTTCTCTAAATCTGGATCTTACTGTAATAAAAGTCATGTGAGACATAAACCCATGTCTTGCTTACAGATGCTGGAGCAGTGGGCCAAAAGAATGTCCAGTTAAATGGAAGTCATCTGAGAGTATGTTTCATAAAAAGTCTGTGAAATCTCCTTTTGAAATTGAGATTCGGTTTACAGCCGTAAACCATGATTTGCAATGCTGTTGGTACGCAAAGGTATGGTAGGCAAAGTTTCAACAGTTAGAATGGTTAGTATGGCCCTGTTAGCCTATGTAAATACGAACTTCCCAGGAGGACTTGAACGCTCCATATGTCTCTCCCCCTAATATCACCTGCTTCTGACTACAATAGTGAGCAATAGTCAAGCAATAGTAAGCAAAGTAAACTAAAGCCTTACGCCATCTTACCTGAGCATTCTTCTGACTTTGAATCGTCAGTTCTACTGCAATCCAAACATTTCTTATCTTATAATTCTGGGTCCATATTTGTACTTGTTTAGAACCGTCGTTGTAATACAGATACGCCGACAAGACTTGATCTGTTCCACTGAGACCTCGCAGGGAGTAGAAGAACTTCAGGCAGTATTTCTGATTGCCTGGCATCGGTGGGCCAAACTAACGACTGACGTATCCAGACTGTAATCTGAAGCGAGAGTTTGCCAACAAGAAGGATCCTGTTCAGAAAGAAAACAACTGTCACAGCTTCCGTGTCCAAACGCTCTATCAGATACCACGAGAAAACAACAAAAGGTGCTAATATACACTCACAATGTGATATAATACTACCAAAAAAATTATAATCCTAACCTTTAACTCCATACCGAAATCCCAGATAGCCAGACAATGAAAATATAAATATAAATAAATAAATATAAAAATTATTTGTGTTTGGGATGCTGTGAGCATGGAGACTGTAGTGTAGACCGTAAGCTTGAAAACGTTTAGCTTAAATGTTTAATATGAATAAACAGTGCTCATAAATGGCTGCTGAGGTAGTATTCACAAGTGAAGCGAGTTGAGGCTTCTTACGTCACCACTTAACAACCGAATAACCAAGAAAAACACTAGCAAAACGTTCTTAGAACACATTTTTCTTAGCTTGGTACTTTCTTCAAAACCCAGATTTTTCTCCTGTGACGTCCTTCAGACACAGCAGGGGTGTTCAGTCCTCATCCTGGAGAGCCAGCGTCCTGCAGAATTTAGCTTCACTTGTCCCAGCATGCCTGGCTGGACAATTAATCCTGCAGACCTTGATTACTTTGGTTCAGATGTGGTCATTTACATTGGCCTTCCAGGACCAGGACTGGACAGCCCTGAGGTACAGCATCAATAAAAGAACAAACGCTTTTTTTTGTGCTCGTAGTGTTACAGATTTCAGTCAGACACAGTCTGGTCCATATTTAGCAGCTGGCAGCTTATTCTGGCCAAGAACTGCACACTTCAACAGGAAGAGACTGTTTGCCTGGTATGTAAAACAGCCAATCAGGGTTAGTTTTACGTGCCTTTTAGGGGTGGTTGTATCTAAAATAACACAATAAAAAGATTTATTTGTGGTGGTCAGTCTTTACCTCTATAGGATATGGAGCTCCAGACTCTGGTTTCTGGACACCAGTTCACGTTGTTGTTCTCTGGTAGATCGGCTCTCCATAGCTCCTGATGTCCAGCCTGATCCCTGCTGAAGAGGGTGAACAGATGGTCCCCGGCGTGATATTGCTGGTACTGGAAGCTCAAGCAGCCCGACATGGGTACTGTGGTCATTGGAGACGCCAGCCTGGCCACCTCCTGGAAGCTTTTAGAGTCCACATACATGTACTGACCTGTGTGAATCAATGAAAAGGCACCACTGACAGAATCTGTTCAGCCATGGCTATGTAAAAAAAATTATTTGACCCTAACAGGCCATAGCCATGGCTGAACAGATTCTGTCAGTATAACCGTCAGACAGTATAACTATTGACTGGTACATACATACATAATAATGTTGTCAAAATAATATGATACATTAATATTTATTTGTAGTCATGAAAGACTATATCATAATACTTTTTAAAAATATTTTTTGTATCATATGATATTATACAATAAAACATCCAGACACATATTACATCATAAAAATTTTATGCATAAGATTTTTTTAAATTATATAAAATTATACAACTAATAAAATACTTGTTTTAAATGATTTTTGAATTGCAGAATTTATGCATTTTTCAGTATAAAGTTTTTGCTTAAGATTTTTGAATTGTATAAAATCATTCAATTTATAAAATACTTTGGTAACACTTTATTTCGATAGTCCACTTTAGACATTCTATTAACGGTAATTAACTTTGCAACTACATGTCAACTAGCAGTTAGTAGAGTATTAGTAGACTGTCTGCTTAATATCTTCTAACACTTTCT
>NW_015624563.1:94963-120539 GCF_001515625.1 Sinocyclocheilus rhinocerous | reverse complement strand
TATAATTTTTTTTTGTATTGTACAAGATTATAACAAAAGTATTACAGAACATTTTTCATGTCTTAGAAGATTATACAATATAATTTTTCTGTATAATATTTTTTGTGTTGTATGGTATTTTATGCTAATATCAAATTGGATTATATCACAAAGCAGATGCTGATCAGACTAACCTGTTCCATCGTTCAGTGCAGTATCATCTGATCTTCCCACACGCCAGTTCATATATCTGTTCCACTCGTTAGTGTAGCCACACAGGTGATCTTCTTCAAAGTCACACTCTTTGGCGTCACATGATCAGAAAAAGAGTAATTACTTTGCATGAAAATGTAAATAACTGGTTTTGAAACTCTCTATTTCTGCAAGCCTTTTAAGGCCAATAGCATTTGGGCACAATTCTGTCGAACAAAAACTGAACAACAGAAATCTGGGTTCATTTAACAGATTTTCTTTTGCCTCAGGAATCTGCACACAGGCTGGTTCCTAGGAATAGCCATCAGAACACGTTTTCTGTGGTTAATAGTTATTTTCATGTGGCTGGCCCTGATTTTGGCATGACATTATTAGTGTTACAAAGAAACAAACAAAGTGAAAGGCTGCTGAGCTGTTCTGGGTGTTTGCTAACATGCTGTTTACTGGCCCAAGTTATCAGAGCACTAACCTATACAGTATTTATCAGAGATCTTGATCTCAAAGATGGACACACTGCTGCCTACATCAGCATATCCAGACTCTATTAATAGTTCTTACCTTGAAAGTTTCGGTGGAGTTCTGAAGGTCAATGCTGGCGATAAGCTGGCGATCAGATGGGCTTTGGGTCATCCAGAGCACCTCATCGAAACTCTCTCCATCTGTGTGCTTCTGCACCTGCAGGGAGGCGCTGCCTGTGACCTGATAGATCATCCTGAAACAGCTCCAGTTCCGTTGCTCCACATCTGGACCCAAAAGAACTGCCTTTCCCTTTCCCTGGTCCTCCTGGACTTGCTCTTTGACTGTGATGAAGTGTCCTGAGTGAAGCAGAACGAAAACAACATTCATGGCAAGTGTTTGTGTGTACAGCTGGGAAGGCAGATAAATGTTTTTAGCAGTGACAGACCACTTATCAAACCACTATTTCATGATTGAGTGCTAAAATGCATTTGTTCTTGTGTCTGCAGATGCATATAATTCACCAGGCTTCACATGTCACGCATGGGCTCCTATTGTCTCCTCATTTGTATTCGAGCCTTACATTTATTGTTAATTTCCTGTGGTCTTTAGATTCAATCAAGAGCAAATAATCCAGTGTGCTTGAGATTCATGCCACGTATAAACAGAGTGAATAACCAATCCAATAATGTGCTATTTCACTATCTCTAAATATTGAGGCCATGGTTTCCAGATGTGGGTCTCAGTAAACACAATTTCTTCACTTTTCTGGGCTTTCGATGCATGCAGTTCACATGTTTTTTAACCCTGAAATCCATGTTTGGACTGTTCATACTCTACTTCATATTCTGCGGGGCTTCATTACATTGGTAAAAACAAATGGTGCAAACCTCTGTTCAGAATAACCCGTGTGAAACATTGCTTAATGGAAGCATAAAAGTGGCCTTAAAGGGACACAGTTCACTCCAAAAATAAAATTCTGTCATCACTTACTCACTCTCAAGTCATTCCAAACCTGTCCAACAATTTTTATTCCATTGAACACAAAAGGAGAATTTTTTACTTTAGAGGATTTGCAGTATAGTACATGAGTCACTATGAACATATGGAAAATGCACAAAGATTCTTCAAAATTTCTCCTTTTCAGCTCCATTCCATAAAATAAAATAGAATAAAATAAAATAAAAATAACAGCATACATGTTTGGAAGGACATGAGATTTGGGAAATAATGAACGATTCCTTTAACGCATCCTATAGCATAATGTAAAAAGCCTATATATGACAACTGACGAATAAGATGGAAATTCAATGAAAACTCTTAAAATAAATAAATAAATATATTGCTTAAAATGTGGCAAGTGCTTAGAAATGCAATGTATTCATGATGTTTTTAAGTGTTTTTTTTTATTTAATCCAAAACCCTTTAAAGGCCATATGACCGTGAGTTTTTTTGGGCAGTGTAGAGTAGTGCTTGTAGTTTGTAATTTCTCCGATCACAAATGCAGACATGTTTTTATATTTACACGGCACGATGCAATGCAACGTGTAAAGAGACAGTATAAGTCATTATAATCAGTAATTATGTCTCCACTGGATGCAACAAATGCTTCATTTATAATGGGTTTTCATGTTTTTGTCTCGTAGCTCCGGCTGGACAGGGCATCACAGTATGGTGAGGGGCGTAACATTTCCGTCACGCGCTTGAGGTATTCGGCCAATCACAACGCACTGGATAGCTGGCCAATCAGAGCACACCTCGCTTTTCAGACCGATGAGCTTTGTAAAAATCGACGCGTTTCAGAAAGGCGGGGCATAGAGGAGAAACAATAATGTACAGTATGTGGAAAATAATGTGTTTTTTTTTACCTTAAACCGCATAAACACATTTCATTACACCAAATACACAAAATAATGTTATTTTTAGCAACATCATATCTTTGTCTTTATCATATCTTTACCTTTAATCACGCTAAAAATATCATATGGCACAACCATCAAATCGTAATATATTTTTCTTACACCTTGAATACATACTCATCCATACTTGATACTCATCTTGATCATAATTTTTTTTTTTTACAAATACTTAAAATACTTTTAATGTAAAAGTATATATATATATATATATATATATATATATATATATATACAGTATATATATAAAAGTATATTTAAAAGTAAATATATTGAATATAATGAATTATACATAACATAAAATAACAATACACTGCGGTTGTACCACATGACATCTTACAGTCTGAACTAACCTTGTCTTGTCACAACAAGGCAAAATTATTCTGCATGTTTCTGCACATTGGTTGCACCACATGACTTTTTGTTGGTCACACCACATGACTTTGATTTTGGAGGCAAACGTTTTTCAAATGTTTATACATTTTTTAATATAAACTGCTTCACTGCCTACCTATAGAATTTATTTCCTGAGAAATAAAAAATATATATACATAAAAAATTGTACTGTGATCAGTGATCACAGTTTACAGTGCAATAATTGAGTTTTGGAATCGACATGAAAGCCTGTGTTTCATATAACTATATATAATGTTATAATTTAACACATTTTTGGCTCCCTTTTTTTTCAACAAGGCAGAAGCATATTATGTAAGAGGGAAAAAGATTAATATGGGAAAGATCTGGAGTGATTTGTGTCACACATGCCTTCAATAGTGCATCATGTTTCACATCGAAAAACATGCCTGATAACAGACTTTCTCATTTCACCACAATAAAAATGTCACATGAGAGTATGACCGAGCGTCTGTCGCATGCCAAACAGTTAATTATATTCATATATAAATGAATTTATTCTATTTATTGGAAAAATTACATGATTGACACATGGCTTTTTGTTGGTCACACCACATGACTTTGATTTTGGAGGCAAACGTTTTTCAAATGTTTATAAATTTTTTTAAATATAAGCTGCTTCACTGCCTACCTATAGAATTTATTTCCTGAGAAATAAAAAATATATATACATGAAAAATTATTTAAAAAAAAAAACTAAACTACTCAGTACCATTTTGTTTTCAAGAATTTCATTCTTCTAATGAGTTTTTTTTCTTTGTTATTATATCAGCACAATATGCTACCCAAAAATATACTGAAGTAAAATTTAATTCAGAAATTAAAAACATGTTCATCACAGAAGATGTGTATTAAAGACACTGTATGTATAAATAGCATTTTTATATATTTTTCTAATAAATTAATAGATCTGGCCACTGACCCATAAAAAGACACAAACATTGAGATAACATCCATTCATATGGTGACCTTGGCATCAAATGATTCCCAAAGCAATGCATTCATTGATATGCTGCTGAAACTCACCGGAAGGGTTGAGGGTCCAGCTAAGAAAGGCTGGGTCGAAGTCGAACATATAGTCACATATGCTGTCCTGAAAGCTGCAGGAGCCTGACAAAAGCTCTGCTTTAGCTGTCACTGAGAGAAAAGAGCATTGAACACACACTTATGCATGCACAATGATCTACACAGACAACTTAACTGCAATGAGTCCTCACCAATCAAGCTCAGAAAGTAGAAAAGAAGCATCTTCCCGCCTATGTTTTGTCCTGCAAACAATAAATCAAATTACACCTGGTTAAGCACTAGAACTGATCTAGACTTCATTCTCTCATCTTGTCCTTCTTTCAAGCTGGCAGCATATAACTGAAGCTCAGATGTGATCTTTCTGTCTGGCTGCTGGAGAAGAAAAAGGGAGGGAATTAGGAGAGGGTTTCAATAATGTTGACCAGATTCAGAGGTTATACCTTCCCTTACCTCAGACTTTCACTAATGCATAGCATCAATAACAGCTTCATCAGCTGGATATTTCGATCAGATCTTTGTTTTCTCTCTTTAAATTTGTGTAACATCTTGAAATCAGACAGTGTGTTGTAAAGTACTTCCACTATGGTACTGCGCCATCTGGAGCACCAAAATCTCTCTTGCTTCTCGTTTTATTCAGGCAAGAATCCAGTACTGTGTGTTCTAGTTAAAGTTATGAAACATTTGTTGATGATATGAGCAAATCTGCATTTTACTTAAGTTCCTATGAGACATCTATAGCTTTGACAGAAGTGATAAAGTGATATTACAATATATCAAGCCATTCACTTTTTCGACAGCCTTATTTCCAGTAGTATTTGTACCATTCTTTTTCTCCATATTTCTACATATAAAAAGGTTTTCACATTAATAAAAAAAATTTTTTTGTGACTCTTTAAAAACAGTGAGGAATCTATTCATGAACCAGGAATCAGAGACGCTTTCAAAACCTTAGGAATCGAACAGCTCTAAATGATGCCAAGTTTCTTTTTTGTTGTTGGTCAGGTAAGGGAATTAATTATTGTGTAGACTGCTTTAAAACTCACTAGTATCAGTGTAATGTACATAAAACTCACATAACACTTTTACATAAAACTTGGTAAAAGACAGGGCAGCGTCAAACACCTTTGCGTTATCAGAATCAGAATCAGAAGGAGCTTTATAACCAACACACACAAGGAATTTGACTTGGCGACAGGAGCTTCCAGTGCAGAAGAAAGTACACACATAGTGCAAACATACATGATAGTGCAGACATACATAGAATTACACAGTAAAGATGAAATAACACAGAAAAGAAAAGAAAGAAAAACAGAAAAATTAAAGGGATAGTTCACCCAAAAATTTAAATTACCCCATGATTTACTCACCCTCAAGCCATTAGTTGTATATGATATGACTTTCTTCTTTCAGACGAATACAATCGGAGCTATATTAAAAAATGTCCTGCCTCTTCCAAGATTTATAATGGCAGTGAATGGCTGTTGATATTCAATAGTCCAATAAAGTGCGTCCATCCATCATAAAAAGTGCTCCACTCGGCTCCGGGGGGAGGCCTCCTGAAGTGAATCGATGCATTTTTGTAAGGAAAATCTCCATATTTAAAACTTTATAAACCATAATCTCCAGCTTCCGCTGACTGTCGTATGCGCGTTCATGAGAGAGCGGCGTTCCAGCGGATGACGTTGGATGTAGGCGTAGCGTAAGCTCTGGTGAGAATATGCTAGTCTCGCGAGAACCAAGTTTTGTTTACAGCAAAGGAAAACCAGTCTCCTCGTGGCTTATATTAAAATCCTCCTACATTTTTCTTTACAAATCCTCGTTTTGTACTTCTAATTTGTGACTGGTGTTCCGCATTCATCACTTCTCACCGGAGCTTACGCTACACCTTTGTCCTACGTCATCCGCTGGAACACCACTCTCTCGTATGACAGTTAGCGGAAGATAGAGATTACAGTTTATAAAGTTTTTAATGTGGATATTTTCTAACAAACACACTGATTTGCTTCAGAAGGCCTTTATTAACCCCTCGGAGCCGTGTGGAGCACTTTTTATGATGGGTGGATGCACTTTATTGGACTTGTGTTTGACTATGGAATATTAACACCCATTCATTGCCACAATAAAGCTTGGAAGAGCCAGGAAATTTTTTAATATAACTCAGATTGCATTCGTCTGAAAGAAGAAAGTCATGTACACCTAGGATGGTTTGTAGGTGAGTAAATCATGGGGTAATTTTCATTTTTGGGTGAACTATCTCTTTAAAGAGCAGCGATGCTAACGCTAACTGAAGAACTACTGAATGTACATTTAATTAAGACTTTAAATCCTAATGAATCACAACATTGCAAATATTTATTTAAATCAAAAAGCATAAAAATCTTGACTAAAACAATGGTATTTAGGGCTACTTAATATTTTATGAACTAAAACCCATGAAGCATTGCATATAATCCAATCAACAAAAGCATTACACTATAAAGCTATTGACTATCTTTTGCTTATTAAAAATGTTAAATATATATCTCAAATAAATGCAGGCATCAACTATTGACTTGATTATGTTATTTCCAGTGCTTCTGTGGGAGGTCTGTGGAGATCTTTTAAAAGTGATTTCAGTTTCCATGGTAACACCGCCCTCTCTGATTGGTGGATCACTCCTCAGGATTATGGGTAGTGTAGTTCTTAAACAGGAATTTGGTTATTAAACACAATTAAAAAAAATATCTAATTTAAACCTCATTGACAAATTGTACTGTGATCAGTGATCACAGTTTACAGTGCAAGAATTGAGTTTTGGAATCGACATGAAAGCCTGTGTTTCATATAACTATATATAATGTGTTATAATATAACACATTTTTGGCTCCCTTTTTTTTCAACAAGGCAGAAGCATATTATGTAAGAGGGAAAAAGATTAATATGGGAAAGATCTGGAGTGATTTGTGTCACACATGCCTTCAATAGTGCATCATGTTTCACATCGAAAAACATGCCTGATAACAGACTTTCACAATTCACCACAATAAAAATGTCACATGAGAGTATGACCGAGCCTCTGTCGCATGCCAAACAGTTAATTATATTAATAAATAATTGAATTTATTCTATTTATTGGAAAAATTACATGACTGACATTTTACAAAATATGGGGTTTATTATATTGGTTATTTATAAAATGTCTTTTTTTATGTTGTGATATCACTGAATTATTGGATTTAAAAAATTTTTATTGAATGGCAAGTAGTTATTGTGTGAGTGTGATGTTAATATATTCTAAGCCTAATCTTTTGGGGGAGCAGTTGGGGGTTCGGTTCCTTGCTCAAGGGTCTCTCACCTCAGTCGTGGTATAAGGTGGAAGAGAGCGCTGTTCATTCACTCTCCCCACCGACAATCCCTGCCGGTACCGAGACTCAAACCTGAGACCTTTGGGTTACAAGTCCGACTCTAACCATTAGGCCACGACTGCCCCATTAAATTCTGTGCAGTTTACAGATTTATTTTTTTTTTTTTCCAAATCCCAAACTTTTTTTTCAAGAGTGTGTTGAACTGGATTTGAAACAATGTTCTTCATGCACACACTCTTAAACAATTAGGGGATGAAGTCACACTGTTTGATGTTATGTGCCAAACCATATAACAAATAATTAGAGGCTGAAGTCACACAATGTGGTCCAGTTTGGTAAAATGATATTATCATTGAATGCAGGCAGAATTCTTGACCATATGAAGGGAGGGGAGTCCCGGGAACTGGACTGAATAAGCAATCGCTGATTTCAGAATTGACATTTGTTTCAAATTAGGTCCGGTTTTGTATTCCTCCCTTTGCATACACATTGTTGATACATTATACTTAAGCAAATGCTTGAGCAAACGTACACTCTTTTGCGTGACAAGACCTGTTACGGCTAACAGGCAGCTGTTTTTACAATGCGAATTGAACATGTGGTCAAATAAGGTAAATAAATGATAAAGAAAACTGTGTTCCACATGCAAACCAGAATCCTCATGTGAAACTAGTAGGGGCTAAAAAAGCAGCTATATTTGAAGAACAATTTCTGAGTAAGCTATTTTTAAAAAAATATAAAATATACTAAACAAAACCAAGAACGTGCCATTTTGTGTGACAGAAAATAAATACGGAATAAATACAGAAAACAAATATTTATTATTATTATTTGTTTATGCATTTTATTTATATATTTTGCGGGACATAGAACAACTTCATGAAGGTTTGTGAGTGGCCTGTATGTGTAAAAATAGTAACATTTTTATCCAGTTTTGTATAATAGTGCCACCCGCTGCATACTTCATATGCTAAACAGGACAAAATATTTGCATTCTAGCTAAAGTACTGAAAGGATGAGTGAATTCTTAAACTCTATCAAACATTTATTGATTTGCATGTTCCCAAATGGTCTCAATGGAGCTACTTTCTGACATTTAGGAATTATTTATAGGCTTTCCTAGAATAGCATACATGACTGGGAGCATGAAATGTATGTGACATGATATATATAATTTATATATAATTTTTGAAGCATTTTTAATGTATAAAATGCCTTTTGAGGTTCATTTAAATCATTATACAAAAATTATAAATATATATATAAATGTATTATTTTTAATATATACAGTTATATTTAGATAAATTAAATAAACACTTACATGTTTTTCTTTATTCAATTTATAAATGTATAAATTTGCATATACATATTCACATACATTCATATTTCGACCAATAAGATTTCACTGTGGGCGGGGCTACCCAGCGCGACGCGACTGAAATAAAAACGAAGCGACCAGCTGAATGTAGTTTGACGCGGCCGGTTAAACAGAGTTTGTCGCTGTGAGTGGATGAACGGTGGGAAGATTAAATTCTGAGTCCGGAGTTCTGATAACCTCTGCACATATTAATAAAAACCCGTGTATGTGCAAAGGAAGTGTAACTGACTCAAAAGCACAAGACAGATGGTGCGACGCGTTGCAGGATGGTTTGGGGGCGGGGAGGGCATTTACTGCTGTATAATCCGCTCTGATGTCACTGTATACCGAAGGAGGGGTCTGAGATCCGCCGCTTAATCCCTGTGTGTTGATAAGAACAGCCGACGAAGATGAAGGCAAGCCGAGCAGCTCTTCTTCATCGCTTGTTCTAATAACAGGTGAGTGTAACGGATGATGCTGTAAACAGCTGTTTTGCTCCGGCTGTGTGTCGGGTTTGACTGGCGGCAGCAGATCGCACAGGAGCTGCACCTGCTGGATGAATTCACCGGAGGATGTGTTTGACACCGCGCAGGCCCGCTACGGCACGAAATAACACGCGTTTAACTTTTATTACCGACTGAAAGTTTCCAAATTGCACCGGTAAATCATATTTTGGTGTTTTATTGCGTGTTTAATTGAAAATATCACTAGTTTTTTAATGTTCGAGGCGCCGAAATGTCCAGATGGTTAGCGGTGTGTCTACCTGACTGCAGCAGTGAATGAGTGCATCCACAATCGTTACATTTTGTAAGATACAATAAAAGCAATGCGGTTTCATGTTAAGGCTTTTGGTTTCCGCTTATTTGGTGGTATTTCCCTGATATTAAGAGGCAAAATGTTTGTAATGCTAATGTAAAATGCCACAATAATGCCTGTTTTCGAACATATACTGTGAAACAATAATAATAGATTGAACAGAACATTAGGCCTAGGCCATATGTATGTAATCTTATGTTAAATATTATTGGGAAAAAATAAACAAATAAAAGAACAACCTTATGATTTACCATGAAAATCTATACATTGAACAAGACATGCATACTTTAAAATACTGTTAAAATGTTGAAAATAAAATACAGGTTACCTTGTAATTTACAGTAAAAAATAGTGAAAGGTTTCCAAAAGTCATTGCCAGATCCATCTCATTTGATTATATTTTATATTTAAGTCAGTTTATTTTTATAACTTTATGCATGTTGTAGTGTATTTTAATTTATTTATTTTTATATTTATTAGCTTGAAAAGGCCGGTTTTGATGAACTTTAATTCATCATGTGGCCTTCTGTTTTACCTGTGTTATTAAGGTGGTTCAGTTTATTTTAAGGTACAAAGAAGCTTTTAGTTCTTACATTGATATCAGATAATAATATATACAGATATGAACTGTAAAATATACAGGCACCAAAAGTTTCTCTATAATGCCTAAAACATTTTCATCATATTATTTACGGTGAGTTTCTAGCCACTGTTATAACCACAGCTGTCAGGTTTTTTTTTAACCATAACAGGATTTTACAATTGAAGCAGGATTTGCATTTGGATTTTTAAAAAAGAATCTCATCGTACATTAAACTCACTGTACTTTACTGTACCTGCTGTACGTTAATATTATTATATTATTGTTTGTAATATTATTTACATTAACATTATGTAATTTATGTTCTTTGTCATTTCATACACAGTTATACTAAATAATTGTATATACTAACCTGACAAATTTATTGGTGTTTTTAAATTATTATTATCATTTTTTATTGAATTTTTGTTTGTATTAGTGTATAATGCAGTTCTACTTTTTGCCATCTGAAAGTGAGTGACACCACCTGCCACCGGAACTGCAGGGTGACTCTAATATGCTTGCATGCTCTAAGTTGTAAACAATACAAAGAGGTTGCATGGTGAAAGTGAAGATCTCTGTTTAAATAGGGAGGTAAATCCCCTGGCTTTGGGTTTTTATGGGAGGTTTGACAGATGAATCTGCTGAACTCCAGGACTGGTGGAGTATACACCATGACGGCTGCCCACGGTGAGGCCATCTGTGACAGCGCCACTGCCATAAACCATGTCTCTGTGCAGAAACACAAATGCAACGTGTTCCTCTGTCATTATACAGACACATATAAGAGTCACATAGCTTGTTTAGACATTAAGTGCATTTATAGTTTACACTGATATCTGTTAGATCACGGTATTACAATTTTTTGGACATGATACTATGGTATTGTCGTGTTTTTTTTTTCCTGCTTCCCATATAACATGTTTTCCCACATATATTGTTGGGTGTCATTCAGGCTGTTCAGCAGCATCTAGACAATGAGCAGTGAGTGGGCGGAGCCATGAGCCATAAGGAGGAGCCAGAGGAGGCAGGTCTCAGAGGTCCTCCCCCTCATAGCGGCAAGCACCCCAATGGGACTCCTCTAGAGGGAAGTCGACCCAGATGGAGGCCATGCCAGCTTCACAATCCGGATGCAGAAGGCCAAGGCCACCACCATCAACACTATCATCACCAAGCCAACCAGCACACGTCTGGATCTAGCCGAGGTCCACCACGTCACCGTAGACGGCATGCTCCCGGTGAAGCACATCGCAGGCGGGCTGAAAGCGGAGATACAGAAGCTAGAGCTGGCCAACAGCCCAAACCGGGGGTGTCAAGACACCATCGAAGTGGTGAGAGACTCCATCAGCACAGATATAGACAACAGCACAAAGAAGAAGAAGAAGAAGAACAGGTGGTCAAAACTCCTCCAAAAGAACAAACTTCAGAGCCATTATCTCCAGAAGATTGCTCTCAAGATTTGCTGACTCCTTCTCCTCAGGATGAACCAATCATTGATGGACTGGATGGAAACAGTCCAGATCTGTCCCATTCATCTGATACACAGGTTGATCCAGATCCAGAATCTTCAATGGAACCGGTGGAGGAGAAGGTTCAATGTGAAGAATCAAAGTTAGGCGAAGAGGATCTGGTGAAAGAGAACCAAGAAGAGAACTATTTCAGAGAAACTCCTGAGCAGGACTATGTTCCTCCTAAGATTGCTTCAAAAAGTCGGCCTGAAAGTAAAAGAACCAGTCCGCTAAGAGTAGACGTTCCACCATTCACCACATCTCCTCACCAGATGATGAACAAACCTTTTTTCCAGTCTCCACGGACCTTCCCTGAGACTCTTCGAAGCCACAACTCGGATCCAAAGTCATACCCTGCTCATTTTAACACCGGTTATGCTCATACGAACAAGGATAAAGGGTTTGTGAGTGCCATGTCCCATGTTGAAGACCACCAAGAAGATCTCTCAGACTCTAGTCCTGAAGCCTGCACGGATTCTTACCCACAACTAAGCCCAGATTCTCACCTTGAAGAGAGTCCAACAGAATATCAGACAGAATCATACCTAACAGATTCTCCTCCAGCCCTTGAGGGACCTCAAACGTACGAGAGGAACCAGAGCGTGACCACGGATGAGTGTGATCACCAGTGCGACCCACAGGAACACATCGGTCAGTTTAGTTCAGTGGGCTCCAGGCTGCACCACTACGATGAACAGTCAGGAGATGAAGCCGAAAGCTCAGGGAGAGTCAGAGCCCAAGTCAGGAAGACGTCAAGCTCGACTAGCCTTTCTCAAGAAGTTCATCCTCAAGAGGAGGCTTCGGAAACTCAGCTTTCACCTGATTTACAGGTAGAAGAGATGGAAAGACCTGACAAGTCGTCCACTCCAGCCCAGGATCAAATAACAGAGTCTTGCAGAGCTACAGGAGACGCTGTCTCTTTGGCCATCAAGGATATTAAGGAAGCTATCGAGGAGGTAAAGACCAAGACGGTGCGTTCGCCCTACACGCCTGACAAGATCACAGAGCCCGTGTGGGTGATGAGACAGGATTTGAGCCCTGTTGAGGAGAACCATCCTCAGCTACAGCCACAGATTCACTCATATCCACAGTCACCGTGTCAGCTATCACAGTCTTCTCCACAGCATGCGGTGAGTGAGTTGTCCAGCATAATTATCACAAACCCTTGCGGTCAAGTTCCTTATGAAAGTTTATTTTAAATAGGCCACAGTTAGACCTTTTTGTAGAATGACACCAACATTTTTATAGTTTTTATTCTACAAGCACAGACATAAAGTAAATGAGTTTTTGTGGCAAATATTCTAAAGAAATTTATAAAACGGATAGTTCCGGTCCTTGATTCTGATTGGCTGAGCCACGTTCGAAGCTGTTGTAAATTACTCTACAAACATACACCTTTGTTTACTTTGTGTGTCGCTCGGCAACCATTTCAGTCATTTACGGAAAAACCCGTAAATGACTGAAAATTTTAACATTTCCAGGAAAAGTCACACAGCTATACTTAGCTTTATTTAAAAATATTTCAGCTGCTAGAAATTGCTTTTCATGAGTGGGGTTGCTGTAATTTTTAAAATAATAAAATAACCTAATACAGTAATCATGAACGACAGGAAAAGTCATGGAATTTGATTAGTCAACATAAGGTGTACAGTAGGAACAGAAACCATGGAATATATGATTTTACACATAATTTGATATGTACAATTTCTAAATTCTTACTACTCATCAAGTGATTAAAATAATGTATTTACCATAGACTGTTTAAAAACATAGACGTAGTGTCCGTGACGTCACCCGTAGGTTTCTGAAGAGCATTTTTTAAGCCCAAAGTGGGCGGAGCCAGCCGTCGCCATCTTGGCAGCGCGTCACTCTCGGATAATTAAAAATGGGCAAAGAGGAGGGACGTGGGTGGAGCTGGTTGCTGAAACCATGCCCACCTAGCTCGAAGGTGGTGACAGCAGCGGCAATCCACCTGTCACTCAAGTGGCCACGCCCTTAATTATGCAGAACTTTAAAGCTTAATATAGCTTTTTGTGGCATTTTTGGGCACTTTAACAGGGGGGCGTCTATAGGATTGACTCTCTTTTGGAGCCAGTCTCTAGCGGCCAGTCGATGAATTGCAGTTTAAGTCACTTCCGTGTTGGTTTCAAGAGAGAGAGCGGAAGGTTGCCGCTTGGTATTTACATTGAAATTTTTGAAGAACAAGTGTGATATTAATGCAGCATTTGATATTATTTGAATAGCAACGGTTCCCTTCATTTTTACAGGCTCCAATTCAAGACGCTGAACTTCCTTTGGGAGCAGAATCCTCTGGAGTCCATCATCAGGACCAGGATCTAGACGGCAGTCACAGTGTGCCAAGTGAAGAGGTGATTTATTATATTTGACTTGCAGTTGATGCATTTATTATTTATTTTTTATACTTAATTGTTACACTTTTACTGTAATTGTAACAATACTGAGTTTTTGGTTTGCAGACGAGGAGAAATTTGGCCTCTTTCCCTACATATGTAGATGGTAAGTTTAAGGAAACCAGGCTCTTATGATACTGGTCGAATAAGACTCATAAGGAATTTATTATCCTGCATAATCTTGTAACATTGTAAGCCATCTTCTGTCTAACTATCTATGTATCTCTCTCTCTCTCTCTCTCTCTCTCTCTATATATATATATATTTTTTTTTTTTTTATATAGATAGATAGATATTTCAATATATTGTAAATCTCACATTTTCACAATGCCTGCCAAAATATTTCCCGGTATATTAATTATAAATATTAATACATTATTAATAAATAGTAATTAAATTTTTATTTTATATACTATTTAAACTGTTATGTACATAGTTTTTATATTAGATCTTAATTTATGCAGACATTTCTGTTTTTAGGACTATTATGATTCATAAGTATTCATAAGGAATTTATTCCTTATTATTATGATTCATAAGGAATTTATTATCCTGCATAATCTTGTAAGATTGTAATCCATCTTTACAATTATACAAATATGTTTAAATGTCAATTTAAATTTGTCTAACAAAGCCTGTCAAAAATATGTCCAGGTTATATTTTCCCTCAAAATTAAATAAAAGAAAAAGATACATATTATTTTAAATGCTATTTATATACATATTGTTTTTATATAATATGATATTTTATTGTAATATGTGCAAATATATGTTTTTAGGACTTTTTTGATGTTTTCAGGGCAAGCACATTTATGCAAAAATTAGTAAATTAATGGATAATATGTGTTCTATTAGTATTCTTTCAATGGTAAAACATTTTTATACAATATATTTGTTGTTTTGCCTTTTTTCTGATTAAAAAAAATAAAATAAAAAATACACTATTTATACCAAAACTGTGATTTTGATTCTTGTGAGAATGAGAATTACAAACAGAATTACAAACAGAAATTTAAAACATTCATAGAGATTCCACTGATTTGCATCTTAAAATGAATGCACGATAACAGGTTTAATGTTCTGTTGTGTTTATGGTCCGCCTGTTTCCACAGTTCCTGGCCCATGTGACTCTGAGGATTTGATTGACGGCATCATTTTTGCCGCAAACTACCTTGGTTCCACCCAGCTGCTGTCAGAGAGGACGCCCACGAAGAGCGCGCGCATGCAGCAGGCCCAGGAGGCCATGAGCCGCGTCCGGGTGAGCAACACACCCGTATATAGACTGGGGACGCCTAGCTGGAGTTTCCTCTAGTGTACTAATTATTTGATGTCCCTGTCTGCTCTCCTTTTACAGCGTGCTCAAACATGTACACACCAACACCTCACTCAGTCAGTAACATCATGATTCATCTAAGGTTATGTGAGGTTATGGGTGAAAAACATGTCACAAACATCTCTGGATATCTAGCATCCATGTGCTAACAAACAAATCTGAGTGACAGTTAGTTGATTCTGAGAGTCAGGTTTTGTCTCTGGGGCCGCTGATGTCATTCTGATCACAGCCCAAATTTTGATAGTGTTTCCCACAAACCTTCAGCCTTTCACAATACCCCCCCCCTCCCACCTTCAGCCAAATGATCCTCTTTTATTTCATCTGGGCGTATCCTTCATCTCCAAACCAATCGCGTTGTGTCTGAGACGCCCACCATGCCCTTTTATGTTTGTAGGCTTTATTTGACCGTTCTCTGTTTTTATTTGTCCCTTGTCGAGCAGACAGCCCAGACACAGGCCAAAATCAGAAATAAGGTACGCTATTTGTTCCTGTATACGTGCGGGTCTTTTGTAAGTTTGGTATTTGCAGTATTATGTATTTTTCGCTGTTCTTTTTCTTTTGACAGGCATATTTCTGATTACAAGGAGCAAGGACTTCAAATCTTAACAGCATCTCTAATGCTGAACACTTCTATGAGAGACTAGAGAGTGGTGTATATGCTAGTACAGGAAGTGATGTGCTATTTTAAGAATAATAACTGTGTGTCTTCCTCTACTGTATCAGCAGGGCACTGACAGTGGGCCGCCGGCCAGCACAGAAGTGGACCTCTTTATATCGACGCAGAGGATCAAAGTGCTCAGCGCTTACACACAGGTGCTCAACACTCTTTGAATCACTTTCATGCTTGTCTCACTTTGAATTTGCTGTTTAAAAATACATGAGAGAAGAGCTTCAGGTGTCTTGTGCTGGACAGGCTTGTCACTAAAGACGCAGTCTGGCCTAGAACTGCCGCTCAGACAGTCTGACTGACATCATGTAAAGCCACTCACTACTGCATGCTGTTTACATTTCAAGTTTCATTTTAAAATTTATGAACTAAAATTTATTTTGATATTTTTATTGGAGAATTAAGTAAAAAATGTCAGTGTGATACAAATGTCCTGGTATCAAAATGAAGGAAATTTGAAACAGAATGTTATTGAAAGAATGAAATTCTAATCATTACTTAAAATACCATTTAAAATATGATGTAAGTATTTATATTGTATCTTAACATACATAAACATATGTTTTTTGGACTATTAGGATTTTTTTTTTTTACTTTTATGACAAGCACATTTTCCTTCTATTCTCATTATCATTATGCAAAAATAAAGAAATGAGTGAATGAATACATCAATTAATTAATATATTTTTTTTGTAATTGTAAAAAAGTATTTATACAATATATTTGTTTAGCCTATTTCTGATATATATACTGTATATATTATATACCACTGTATACCAACTGTATACCAGAAAAGAGATTCCTGTGAGAATGAGAATTGCAATCAAACACAAAAATAAAACAAATGTTTTTTTTTTCATATCTATCAGTTTATTCAAAAACACATTACAAATACAATTCAGACATACAATTACTTAAATACACCTAAGATGAGCATGTTTTTAATTTCAGAACTAAAATTTTGTCTGATATTTTTTATTGTAGAATTAAGTAAAAAAATGGCAGGGTGATACAAATGTCCTGATATCATAATGAAGAAACAAAAAATTTGACCAAAATAATACAATTCTTTAAGAGAAAACCTTAGTAGTTTGGCATAATCTTTTATCATTATTTATAAATCAAACATTGCTTCACTGCTTGTTAATAATATATATGTATACTGCCAAGTCATCTGATGCAACAAACATGCAGAAAAAACATAATACAGGAAGTGATGTCATAGAGAGGGACTCCTGAAGACCCTCATCATGGATGTGTGTCAACATCAGTAAGTTTGTGGTGCAACTGCCAAAAATTATAATATTTATGAATGAATAATTAAAGATATTTGTAAACAATGCATGTTACATTCAAAATTTTAATTAAAACCAAATATTTTCCAAAACAATATGAAGCCAAGATGAATACAGAGAGCACATTTCTAAGAACTCGTCACGTGTTTTAAACTAGATTTGTGTTTTTATTTGTTGTGGACTCTTGTCTTTGACCCAAATATGCAGTTATAGGAATAATCCTCAATCATTTTGATCAAATGTTTGGCACTTCGAAAAAACCAAACTGACCGTCTTCATCTTGGCAGGACACCATGATGGACCATCCGCTGAGGACCATCTCGTACATCGCTGACATCGGGAACATGGTTGTGCTGATGGCTCGCAGGAAGATGATTCGCTCCCAGAGTGCACAGGAGAACTTAGACGCCGCAGAGACGCAGCACACAAACCCAGCGCGGGACGACTGCCGCCAGTACAGGATGATCTGCCACGTGTTTGAGTCAGAAGATGTAAGCGTAAGAACACCATGCACTTAATGCTAGAATGCAAATTCTTGCTGTTTCTTGTATTTCCTTCGTTGTTTCTCTCTGCCAGGCTCAGCTGATTGCTCAGTCCATCGGTCAGGCCTTCAGCGTTGCGTATCAGGAGTTTCTGAGAGCCAATGGCATCGATCCAGAGGACCTGAGCCAGAGAGAGTACAGCGACCTGCTCAACACTCAGGACATGTACAACGACGACCTCATTCACTTCTCCAAGTCTGAAAACTGCAGAGATGTAAGTTAACCAGTGGCCACAAAGTGACTGTAGTTGAGTAATTCTTTTTTCTGTTTCCCATTCTTTTCCAATTTGGATTTTCCAATGGCCAAATCTTTATTTAAAAGACTACTACAGCAGTTTTAAATGTGTGTGTACAGCCCTGCCAAGTAGCAACAGTTACAGTATTTATTTGTTGCTAAGCCAAAGCCTGCAACTAGATTGTTTGAAAATCATATTCTTTGAAATATGAAGTTTTAAATTAATATATTTTAAGATAACTGGGGGAATTCTGGTAATATCAGTCAGGTTTGGTGTGCCTCTTATTAAATCATACATATAAAATTATAAAGATTCATTTATTAATCAGATTTCTGTTTAACATTTAACGTTAAACGCTCAACGCTAAAGGGTTGAATATTAGTTCTAAAATGGCTAAGATAGGAAATATCACACTACATATTACTCAGTCAAAATTTTTGCCAAGAAAAAAATCTGTAAATTTTTTAAATAAGAAGTTAAAGGGGTTAGTTCACCCAAAAATGAAAATTAGCCCACAAATTACTCACCCTCAAGTCATCCTAGGTGTATATGACTTTCTTCTTTCAGACGAATCCAGTCGGAGTTATATTAAAAATTGTCTTTGATCTTTCAAGCTGTTTCATGGCACTCAGCGGGTGTTGCATGCATCAGTCCAAAAGAACTTAACCCACTGAGTGCCATGAAACAGCTTGAAAGATCAAAGACAATTTTTAATATAACTCCGACTGGATTCGTCTGAAAGAAGAAAGTCATATACACCTAGGATGACTTGAGGGTGAGTAATTTATGGGCTAATTTTCATTTTTGGGTGAACTAACCCTTTAAGCTTTGGAAAAGTTAAAGCCCAGTTTGAGCATAATAAGTGAAAAACATACCTTGATTCAAATGTGGTAAACCACTTGATAAATATGATACCAGGAACATCAAACCATTTAAAAGGTAGAAATATGTACAGGACAACAGAAATTAGGGACAAAAATAGATTCTACATTTGACCATAATATGCATAAAAATAATTTATTTATTTATTTAATTTTGGTAAAATGCAGGTAGAACTGGACTTTTTGCAGTGGTAACAAATGATGATGATGCAAATTGGCTGATATTTAAAAGAAAAACACATTTTTGGTTACACTTTATTTTAAGGTGTCCTTGTTTCAGTGTAAGTACTGAGTAATATTGTCAGACTCTGTTCCGTGTTTTGTGGTTGTTTTGCTCCTCATGTGCCTTCCTTTCCCATGTTTAATTTGTCCCAGGTGTTTCCCTTGATGTTTCATTGCTCCCAGGTGTGTCTCGTCATCCCCTCCTCCTGTGTGTATAAATAGGGTTCCCTGTGTGTGCTCCAGCGTCCGGTATTGTTCATGTCGTCAGGTATAGCGTGAGTGTTCCATGTTCCGTTGTGTCAATTAAACCCAGTTGGATTAATGTACTCCTCGTCTCTCTCCGTTCCTTGCTCCTCAGTCCGCTCAGCAGTGCACCCGTGACAAATATTAATTAACTACATGTACTTACTATATGGTTAGGGTTTGGCTTAGGGTTACTTGCATTTAATTATGCATAATTAATTGTTGTTATTATAATAGTCAATGCATGTAACGTGTAACAAGGACACCTTAAAATAAAGTGTTACCAAATTTTTTAAATAGAATGATTATTTTACTTAAAAATTAATTTTGCCTAAATTAACTAAAACTATCAAATAATATGACTAAGTTAATTATTTATGCTTTTATCTGTAATTATATCAGTAAAGAGTCACGGGGACGCAATTGGGACACAAATCGGACACAAATGGCTTCGTCTTCTGTACATTCTTCAGCAGTCATAGGACGTTCACTAAATAAAATCACTGCTAGAGTACATTTGAAGCTGTATTCTGTGAGCACACTGCGTCAGTATGTCGGATGCGTTTGTGTCAGGTGTACATTGAGAAGCAGAAAGGGGAGATTCTGGGTGTGGTAATCGTGGAGTCCGGCTGGGGCTCCATCCTTCCCACCGTCATCATCGCCAGCCTGATGCACGGCGGACCCGCGGCCAAGTCTGGAAGACTGAACATCGGCGATCAGATCATGACCGTCAACGGCACCAGTCTGGTGGGACTGCCGCTCTCCACGTGTCAGAGCATCATTAAAGTAGGACTCATTTCTTTTACCTTGTACATTTCTAATATTTTTATTAAAGGGGTCATCGGATGCCCATTTTCCACAAGTTGATATGATTCTTTAGGGTCTTAATGAAAAGTCTGTAACATAGTTTGGTTAAAATTTCTCAATGGTAGTGTAAAAAATACCTTTTTTTACCCTGTCAAAACAGCTCCGTTTTGTATCATTTTCCTTTAAATGTTAATGAGCTCTGCTGGCCCCGCCCCTCAGAGGGACTGTTTACTTTAGCCGCATTCATCGTGAAACTTGCTAATTAGCACATTATTAGGAAAGTTTTATTAACTTAAATTGACTATAATCTGGATAGATTTTTTTCATTTACAGTAGGTCGGTGTGGATTCTGGAATTGCCTTGTTCACAAATGGTACCTGTTCTATGTTCAGGGGCTGAAGGCTCAATCCAGGATCAAGCTGAACATCGTCAGGTGTCCTCCTGTGACCATGGTGCTCATTCGCCGACCAGACCTGCGCTATCAGCTGGGTTTCAGTGTACAGAATGGCATTGTGGGTATTCACATCTAAACATCAGAAATGGATTGCCAGTTTCTGTCATGTTTTACGAGCTACTAACAGAGTTTGTGTTTTGTTCAGATCTGTAGTCTGATGCGAGGGGGGATCGCAGAGAGAGGAGGGGTCCGCGTCGGCCATCGCATTATCGAGATCAACAGTCAGAGCGTGGTGGCCACAGCTCACGAGAAGATCGTTCACATCCTGTCAAACGCTGTGGGAGAGGTAAAGATCCGCCTGTGTCAAGAGCTGCTCGTTCGGTGAATCAGTTCATTCACACGATTCAATTAAATAAACTAGATGAAAAAATGTAAATATTAAGATCAGTCATAATTCAGTAGTCTAATTCAGAAGTCTGAAAGACATTTTACATCATTAATTTTTGTTGCCAATATTTTATTATTTCTAAAAATTATTAAAGGACAAATAATTAGTCAAATGCTGCTTCTTATGACTGTTTTTGAATCAGTTTTATAAATCAAATAATTTTTTTGTTCTATTAGATTATGCACGTTTTCAACGCTAATTGAGATCATGATTTCATTAAATTTGATTTCGGAAAGTCTCAACTCTAAATTCTGGATGAGCCATGATGAACACATATCTGTGATTCATATAAATTTGCATATTATATATATATATACAGTTAGTTGCTATGTTGCTTGGCAACTGTAAATTGCTGTTGAACTGTATGGAAGAGCCTTATTAATAGAGTTCAAAATATATTCCATATTGGTTGGCTTTCATCATATTTCTATTACTGCCATTTTATAACAGTAGTACAGCACCTCATGCTGTGTTTTATAGTGATTTTACCATGAACAACAAGGTTTTATATAATTACAAATATATTTTTGCTTCATTTAGATCATTGAGATACTGTTTTAGTTTTAGTAAATTTGTTTTTAGTATTTTTTTAAAAATTTATTTTATTATTATTTTTTTCAGTTTTAGCAATTTTGTTGCATTTATGCCATTTTTAGTAGTTTTTTTAAAAACATTATATCGTTTTTTTTATTCATTTTCAAAATTAGAAATGTTGCTCTGGCAACTAGATGAAATAAAATAAGTTAAAGTTTTTTAGATTTGATTTTATTTCTGTTAAAATTTATTTTATTTAAAATTTTTTTTTTTTCAGTTTTAGCAATTTTGTTGCATTTATGTCATTTTTAGTAGTTTTTTAAAAAAACATTATATCATTTTTTATTCATTTTCAAGATTAGAAATGTTGCTCTGGCAACTAGATGAAATAAAATAAGTTAAAGTTTTTTAGATTTGATTTTATTTCTGTTAAAATTTATTTTATTTCCAGTAACAAAATATTTTTTTTTTTTTAGGTGTTTACACAACAACATACTGAAAACGGAAAAGTTTTTCCTTTGCATTTAGAAGAGTTTCATGCACAGACGACAACATTGTCAGAATGATCACCGTTCACACAGATCTGCGAAACGACTAAAAGCGCTGTATTATTCATGCCAGCCCAGTAGTTGGCGATGTCACTTTGAAAAGAATCATTTTCAAAAACTTGCACTTTTAAACCTGTTTTTATACGTTTGCATTTTCAGGCCCTCAAAACCGTTGTCATGTAAATGAACGGCCAAAGCGCATACACATTTTAAATAAACATGGTGTCGTGTAAACGCACACTTACGTTAACTATAATAAACCTGGCTGTTTTTGATGGCAGGCTTTGCTGATAGCCTGTTGCTAAGCTAATTGCTCAAAACTAATAATCTTAAAAACCCCAGTAGTTGGCGATGTCACTTTGAAAAGAATCATTTTCAAAAACTTGCACTTTTAAACCTGTTTTTATACGTTTGCATTTTCAGGCCCTCAAAACCGTTGTCATGTAAATGAACGGCCAAAGCGCATACACGTTTTAAATAAACATGGTGTCGTGTAAACGCACATTTAAGTTAACTATAATAAACCTGGCTGTTTTTGATGGCAGGCTTTGCTGATAGCATGTTGCTAAGCTAATTGCTCAAAACTCTAATAATCTTAAAAATATGATGCACACATGAACGGTGATCCAGTGAAGGTGAATACTGTAATATGTTGTTTTTGTCAGATCCATATGAAGACTATGCCTGCAGCCATGTACCGCCTGCTCACGGCCCAGGAACAACCCGTCTACATCTGACACTCTGCAGGGCTACAACACCATCACCTCCACATGAGCCGAGCCAGAGTTATTATTTATTGAAAGATTAATATAACTGTTTACAGATTTATTTAACAAGATGTATTTATTTATTACACATTAGTGCAGAAACCAAACCATTGCAGTACCATGTGACCTGCCTTAATCTCTCTGGTCTGACTGATCTCTGAACGCCTGGCATTAGTACCAAAGAGAAGTGAATGGAGATCAATCATGTGCCCGACACACGACTGGACCTAAACTATCACAGAGATCAATGGCACTGAGCACAGTAACACAGGATTCAGTCGAACTCTTACTGACACAGATCTGATGAGCTCTACTGTTGTCATCAGTCAACCCAAAGTAAAGGAATCAATGAACTAAATATTTACACTGGTTTGTTTTCATTAAAGTTGTACATTTTCTATAGAACACATTTATATAATATGTTTTGACCCAAGGTCTCTAGATTAAAGTGATAATCTGACTTTACTTTCATTTCTGGTTAATCTGCTCACTATGTAACTTTTTCTGTGTTCAAAATTTGCAAAATGTATATGATGAACGAGTACATCATGAATTCATCTTCCAAACCGCGTTTTTGTCTTATTCCGAATCACTACGGTACACTTATAATAAGTACTTATATTTGGACTATTGCAGCCTGGTCGGGTCGTCACCGCTGCGGAGGAACACCTACCTGCGTGAATCGCCATAGACATAAATTTAGAGAAGTAGCTCCGGTTGGAATGTTCTTCCGCGGGATGTGTGCAGTTCTGTTTATTAACCGCTGAGCGTACATAGTGCTGCTTTAAATAAATAAAAGCATTTGGTGGGTCTCTAAACGTTCGTTCGACACTATTACACTGTTGTGGGTTTAACAGAAAACAACAGCATTCACAAGTAAAGTAGCTTATGTGATGTAGGAAACATTGTAAAATTTTAAATTTAGCATTTGGACAGTAAAGAAAAATCAGTACTCTAGCCTTCAGTGTCACGTGATCCTTCAGAAATCATTCTAATATGCTGATCAAAAAAACATTTCTGATCATCAGTGTTGAAAACAATTGTGCTGCTTTATATTTCTGTGGAAACGGTGATAATTATTTAAAAAACAATTAATTTTGTACCAATGTGTTTTATATTTGATTAATTTAATGCATCAATGCTGAGTAAACGCATTCATTTCTGTAGACAGCAATGTACATTTGCAACTATTTAGATTGCAGAACTTTTGTAGATATAAAAGCACAATTAATAATAATGGTAATTACTATAAAATATTGTAGAGACGAACATTAAAAAATCTATCAGAATCGGTTAATTTCTGCTCTAGATATGGTTTGGGTTATTGATAGTAGTAGTGAGACAAGCATGAATAACGACAAGCAAAAGTAACAACATTAAAAGTCAGGTTTATTGATTTGTCTTTAAAAATTAAAAAATCCCACAACTCTTGGTTTATTAGTGGTTAAACCCAAAGCACTGATCACAGACACACACCAATAGTGTGAACATTACACATGATCTTCTTATATTCTCAGAGAATCGATATAAAAACTGATGTGAAGCCAGTTTTTAACATAATTAGAGCATAGTAATATATGGAGCAAGCATTAGCTAAGCATAAGTTAATACATGTTTGATCAATGACATTAAGGCACTCCAGCAAATGTTTTGGAAAATAACATTTAAACCAATTTCACTTTTGGTTTATGGCAAACTTCAGCAGTGTAAATGAGGAAAGTGTAACGTTAACTCCATCTAGAAGCATTGTGGGGAAAAAAAAAAAACACTACAGGCAGACATGAAATATACACTGAAATTTCATATAAAAACATTGCAGGTATAAAAAGATGCGGTTTTATAAATGGCATGTATATACTGCATGTGTGTTTGTGGCAAACACTATCTCATGTGCTTTATCTGTGGTTCATGTCAGTCCCTCTTACTCACACAACAACTAGAAGCACATTCATTTGCTTTATAACGACATGCACAGGAAACATCCCAACACAGACGGACGCAGTGAAGAGACTCGGCTTCTTCTGCTCTGACGGTTTTTGGGAGATTGGGTGTTAGAGTTCAGTGTCGTTGTATTTCTGGGCACTGTAGTAGCCTCTGCGGGTTTGGTCTGCCAGCTGGCGTCGATACTCCTCTTCATCATCATCATCATCGGCGCGGTGGTGAGAGCGGCTCTCTGAATACAGCGGTTTGGAGGAGCTCTGGGACTCAGAGTTTGAGCTGGAGCTGAAGGGAACAGAGCCATTACTGACGGGTTGTGTGTTGAAATGAGTTATTAGTGGAAAAAAAAGCCCAAGAACAAACTTACCCAATTGGTTGAGGCCTGTTTTGGTTTGATTTTAGCTTGTGGGGAACTGCATAAATATCTGGATGTTTCTGAGATATTTCCAGCTGTTAACCAAAAAAATTATTCTTATGAGTTTCAATGAATTCAATTTTTGGAACCTGTATTTGTCAGAAATCATGAATTTCAAATTTAAATATCCAGGTCATATTTCACCCCAAAAAAGAACGAAGTGTTAAAAGAACAAAGAATATATATATATATATATTCTTCTTTGTTCTTTTAACACACACACACACACACACACACACATCCTCATACATAAATGTAAAGTAACAAAAATTGTATAATTGTACTTC
>NW_015624563.1:79208-94455 GCF_001515625.1 Sinocyclocheilus rhinocerous | reverse complement strand
ATTAATGCCTTGAATTTTATGCGAGCAGCTACTGGTAGCCAGTGCAGATTGATAAACAGAGGTGTGACGTGCATTCTTTTTGGCTCATATTTGTATATTATATATATTTTTTTTTTTTATGAATTAATTCATTTATTAAATACTATATTACATATTAAATAGTATATTATATATATATTACATATTATTGATTTCATTTTAAATTTCATGTTAAATAAAAAGATACTTTGTTTGTGTTGTTTTGAAGTCAGTGTTATTTTGTGTCTCACTCTCGCATGTGTTTCCATCGGAAAGCGTTCCAGGTTGCCACGGCTCCTGATGGTATCCAGGGCAACACTCATTACAGCTCTCGCCACAAGTGTTGTGCTCACACACACACTGCAGCTTCTGTGCAGACAAAAGAGAGGAGCGAGTGAGACACACACACACACACACACACACATCCTCATACATAGTGTTTATTTGAATTTACTGTATTGTATTTTATGCAACAACAAAAAAAATAGCTTTATTCAAGTGATCTACATTTTTACGACAGCAGGCATAATTACAGTGACTTCAGGGAGGCGGGGCTTCAGTTCATATTTGATTGACAGCTTGAGTTCCAATGGGATGGTGTTTGTTGTCAGTTACCTTGGTCACAGGGTCCCAGGGGCAGCTCTGGGCGTGGCCATAACAGATTCAAATCAAGTGAAATATATATATTAACTCTCATGACAATAATGAAAATAAATAAAAATGATTTTCATTTTCTTTATGCAAAAATATAAATATTTGAAATCTAAGAAAACATATTTTCCTTGTGATTTTGGAGTGATTTTCTTATGAAGAATTTAATTGACTTCAATTTTCTGGAAACTAATTTTTATTAATAGATGAATTTCGAAAATAAATGTCCAGGTCATATTCACCCCAAAACTGAAAAGAAAAGAATATATATATATATATATATATATTGTATTATTCATTTTCTGTTCTTTTAATTTATATATAATTTAAATGACAGGAAATAATATTACAGACATACATACATGTGTATATTACATACACACAAATATTAATTAAATAAATAAAAAATATTATACACATATATAAAATAACAACGTTATAATTATATATTTTATATATTATTATATATTCTATATATACACATTTGTGTATTTTACCTTAAATCATCCTGTTTAGACAATTTTTTGTTCTAATTAAAATCAGCATAAACTAAAATATATGCTTAATTGCCATGACAATGATGAAAATAAACAAATGTAAAATGTGTCTATTTATTTATTTCCTTCACTTTATGCAAATATATAAATATTTTTCTCGTGATTTTGGGGCGATATATAACATTTCTTGTATCTGTGAGGCTCCTGCTATCAGACATACAGTAGCTGGTGTATTGTGTGTATGAGACGAGACACAAACCCGTGCTTGTTCGGCCTCCTGCAGCTCAAGCATCCTTTTGGCCCGGGCCAGGTGGTCCATTTGCTCAAAGGCCTTCACCTTTCCCCGGAAGGTGCGGTTGGCGGGGTCGACAACAGGGTTAGAGGTCGTATCGTCAGCTGGGCCCGTCTTCATTGTGAAACTGGGCTTCTGAGCTACCGGCGGTGGAAGAGGTTTGTTACCGACAGGAGCATCACTGCTGACTGTGCTGCTGGAACGAGAGTCCAAACTCCTGGCGTCTGCAGGACGTGAAGCTGCCCGGACCTGCAGGAACACCAAGTGTTTGAACTCACTTACTGTCTGTAATGGGCCAAAGGAAGGCCTCAGGGGAGGAAAAGGAGCTATAATGGAAATGAGAGACTGACCTTAGGGGGTTCAGGAACAAATGATGGAGGCGGGCTGGGGTCCCGCTGCACCTCTTTACTCGCAGGTTTCTTTAAACGCTCATGAGGAACAGGTATGTGTCTCTGCGTAAGTCAACAAAAAGTGAGAAATGTAGCATTAATTCATTGAAAAATACATTATAAAAATAAAAACCTTAATACACACCTTCTACAATAGACAAGGTTTTCACTTCCTGAATTAAAATGTAATTTGATAGAAGTCTTCGGAAGAAAAAAAACCATTATGTAGGTTTTTGTATTATTATTCTAACAATAATTATTATTACTACTATTATTTTTCATTTTAAGTACACTACTGTTCAGAGGTTTGGTGTTGTTTTTTTAATGTTTGAAAGTAGTCTCACCAAGGCTGTATTTTTGTAAAAAAAATATGACATTATTACAATTTAAAATAACTTTTCCATTTTAACATTTTTATTGAATGTAATTTATTCCTTTATTTTTCAGCATCATTACTCCAGTCTTCAGTGTCACATGATCCTTCAGAAATCATTCTAATATGCTGATTTGCTGCTTAAGAAACATTTCTGTTGAAAATTGTTTTGCTGCTTAATATTTTAGTGGAAACTGTGATACTTTTTTCAGGACTCCTTGATGAATACAAAGTTCATAATAATACAAATACAAAGTAACAAATGTCTTTACTGTCACTTTCCATCAATTTAATACCTCTTTCCTGAATAAAAATAT
The DNA here is from genome assembly GCF_001515625.1 of Sinocyclocheilus rhinocerous. Classification (NCBI taxonomy): domain Eukaryota; kingdom Metazoa; phylum Chordata; class Actinopteri; order Cypriniformes; family Cyprinidae; genus Sinocyclocheilus; species Sinocyclocheilus rhinocerous. The sequence goes on along the minus strand of NW_015624563.1, from coordinate 91,918 downwards.
AAATTATATTAAAAAAAACCCTACTAACCCCAAATTTTTCAACAGTAGTTTAAAGTAATGTTGTTATCATTAAAAAAAGAAAAGAAAAAGAAAAACATAATTCCTCCAAGTTACATCAATGAGGTGTAACCAACATGCAGGAAGTCATTTTCATCATGAAACATAAAATTACAATCACAGAATGGATGCTTATAAAAATTGTGTTTTCTTGTTAGTTGGAAAAAACTATTTTTTGCCTTGAAAAATGTTATTAAAGATTTTGTGTACATTCACATGTATTTAAACCTTTTGACTGCTACAGTTATTAATCTAGGCCTTTTACATGGCACATGCATTCAATGTTATTGAACTATCTACCAGTAAAAACTCTTTTTTTTTTTAAAGAGCCTAAAGACCATGTGTCATTGATGTTGAACATGAATGTGTGTTGAATATGCAGTTTCACAAGTGACCTGTGGGGAGCAGCGTGCACAAACACTTTTCTTATCACTGATACTCTTATGACGGTCAGTGATAATGATATCGATACTGAAAACAGGACGACTGACCTTTACAGATGACTGATTTTTATAATCAAATGACTCCGTGCTGAAATGTTTGCAGGTAGCATTTGGGTAGGGCTTAAATGACATTCCTGACAGTGGTAAAAGGACAGTAGTAGTTTCCACAGCACACTAACCTCCTCACTAACAGGCTCAGACGAGCGGCTGATGGCTGACATCGGCTGCGGCTCGTCGGTAAATAATAACTTGGGAAAGAGTAAAATGGATCTTATATGGTTGTAATTTCTACATTATCTGAGGAAAGACTCATCAGACTAACCAGTGAACAGGTGGGAGCAGGTTTTCCGCAGTTTAACTGCTTGTTCGTAAAGCTTGCGTGAACTGCGGTTAGAGCCGGGAGCCAGGCGGTTTCTCATGGTCTTCACCCCCTGCTTACTGTCTGGGTTGAGGAAAATGACGATGGGATACCACTGGGTGTAGTTTAGGGTGTCTACAGCCTTCGGGGTGACATCGAGCAGAGCGTGTCGATCCTAGGAACGAGAAAAGAATATTCTTAGATATTTATGAATAATTGTTATGTACACATATTCAGAAGGGTGATTGTGGGCTGTTTACCTGCTCGATGATCTGACGGATAATATTCAGTCTCACAACACCAGACGACTTCTCTGAGCCCGCGTCTTTCGGTTCGGTCTCTGTCATGGGAAAAACGCAGATCAAACGCCTCATCCACACATACACATCACTATATCTGAAGAGATCTTTCATAAAAGTTGTGAATGGCTTACTTGCTATGATAAACTCATCTGGAAGATCATTGCCAAGTTTTTCATTGGCAGCATCTGAAATAGGGCCGAATATTACGACAGGTCTTCTGAACCCAGCTGGAGGGGGAGAGATAAAAGACTTCGTATATAACCATGTCAAGTTTCTCAACTAAAATGACATAAAACAAAAAACAAAACAAACAAAAAAATTATATTTAAAAAAAATTATAATGTTTTTTAAATGTATTAAAAACATGAGTGTCTCAAATAATCAACACTAAATTAATAAAAAGATAATAGGATTAAACATAAAATATGTTTTAATAACTAAAAAATTTAAAAATCCATAAAATGCAAATATTCATAAATAAAAGGCCTGTATAAATTAACAAAAAACATGTCAGGTGAAACTTAATTTCTTTTATTTTCTTAATTTCAAATTTCAAAAGATTTTTAAAAATGTTAAAAATATATATTTTTATTTATTATTTTCCTTTATTTAGTCCCAAAACATTCAAATGCATTTTTAAACCGAATATTAGGTAAAGGAACGCATGATGGGTGTACCTTCCCGCAGCACCACTCTCTCGTAGGCTGGGAAGCGTGTAGTGACGGGTGTAGCGCTCAGATCCTCTCTGCTCTTGCGAAGGTCTTTTTTCTTGGCTGCTCTTTGACCTCTCAGCCTCCAGAAATCTCCTCTGTCATTGGCAGCGCCTTTCTGTGCGTTCTGAACATTCGCCATCTGCTCAGCTCTGATAGTATGCAAATAACATGATCACACAAACACCTAACAAAATAATGTGCTTTTAATGTCAACATGAAATGGCAGACTAGGTGATGTCAGCAAACGTCATTTCAGAAGGTCAGTTTTGATTCATGTTGACTTTAAGATAACTTTTCCTCCTAGTAATACTAAATAAATTCAATTAAACTAAGTCATAAAGTGAAGACATCTGCAGTGTGAGCCGCTGTGTATTTCAGGTCGAATCACACGAGTCTCACCGGCTCTTGCTGGGTATGATGCCTTTCTCCAGGAGCTGATTGTCTTTGTCCATGCGGATGGCGAGCCAGTTACCCAGCTTTCCGTCATACAGGGTGTCCACCACTTTAAATATCTCTCCTCTGGAGAAGGTCAAGCTCTGAGGAAGCTCTTTCTCATATTCAAAATGAGTTCTGATGAAGAAGTTATCACCTCGTCCAGATGCCAGGATGTCTTTATACACTAAAATAAAACAAATCAGAGTCATCAGACAAAAAATTAAATTAAATTTAAAATAACTCCTTTCTATTTGAATATATATATATTTTAAAATGTAATTTATTCCAGTGATGCAAAGCTGAATTTTCAGCATCATTACTCCAGTCTTACTGACCCTAAACTTTTGAACAGTTATGTACATTACTCTTTTGTATACTATTCTATTGTGTGTTTTGAAGTACCATCAGGTTTGCTTTGAGACAGGATGGTCACATCCTCTCCTTTGGGAATCTCTAGTAAATGGAGGACTGCGTCTTCCCGGACCATTCCTCTAAAATCCATATTATTCACCTGCAAGGAAAGAAAAACACAAATTACCACTTGACAATGTGGGAAAATGTATGACGGATTAAGCCACATAATATTAAAATGCAGAGCCAGTGATGTTGCACCTTCACGATCTGGTCTCCAGTGCGGAGTCCCTCTATCTCGGCAGGACTGTCCTCCTGAACGCCTGCGATAAAAATGCCCACATCGTTTCCTCCAGCAAGACGCAGGCCAACACTTTCGCCCTTCTGGAAGCGCACCATCACAGTGTTGGGGCTGTGGAAGATTTTTCATTAGAACCACAAAGTTGTCTAAATATAGTCAGTAGCAGTAATCAGGATCCAAGCACATGATCCTTTATAACAGGAAAGTCTGAGTCAATCCAGTACAAACCCGTATATTTCCTGGTCCTCCAGACTGGGCCGCAGGGGAACATTTGGCAGAGGCTTGGCTTTCACTGGAACACTTTTTGGAGCAGCATTTACCACAGGAGCTGTATAAAAAAACAACGCACATCATCTGTTTCTTCTATTCTACAATTATGAGATCGAGGAAGTCTTGGAGTAATGCATTACATAATTTCATTTCCATTAACCCACTGCGGTGTAGAGGAACTGTGGTACCTGGAGACTCGCTGCGAGGCTCTTCCTTCTCTACAGGTGGAGGCGGGAGCTCCACCGGTGCTGCTCTGAACGGAGTCGGCATCGCTCCCATTTTCGCCAGTCTGTTAGGAGGCGCATCTCTACCAACAGAAGAAAATAACTTACGCCCTCTGCACTGGTTTTTCCGTTGAATGTGCTCTCCGTTCATTTGGAAAATCATCCTATCATGCTTCTGCTTCTTTCTGATCAGGTTTCTGATTAAGTTATATATTTGGCTGTTTTCTAGTTTTATTAGTTGAATCAAACATAAATGTGCTTTTTGTTTAATACTGTCACCAAAATAGAGTTCCTCATTGTTTTATGCTCTGATTATTAACTAAATTATTTAATATGAAAATTATCACCCTCTGAAATGTTAATTTGGCTAATGTAAATAGTTTCTGCTAGTAACTTATAGCATCGCTATTTGTTTTAAAAGGTAGTTTGACTGTAGTTTAAATAGCATATAAATTATTAACTTTTAACTTGGCAAGCTAGTTACTTAGTAATTAACTAGCTATTTGGTAACACTTTACAATAAGGTCCCATTAGTTAATGCATCAACTAACATTAAGTAACAATGAGCAACACATTTGTTACAGCATTTATTAATTTTTAATGTTAGTTAATATAAATACAACTGTTCATCGCTAGTTCATGTTAGCTCAGGTCCATTAAATAATATTAACAAATACAGCTTTTGAATTTATTAAATGTAATTAGCTAAGATAATAAATTCTTTCACATTTTTTTATTGTTAGTTCTATGTTAATTAACGAATGGAGCCTTATTGTAAAGTGTTACAGTAACTCCAATGTTTGTAAACAATAATTGGTGACAGTTGAAGTCTGAGGGTACGGCAGTGTATTACCTGCTTTTGTCCTGCAGTCTCTCATTAGAGGAGTGTGAGGAGAGGTCAGAGTGATGACTCCGCCGGTCCTCCTGAGGAGAATAGGAGCGGTACGACTCGATCTCTGAGATATCTGCAACACACAGTACATGTCAGCATCACTAGAACAAGACACTTGCTTTGAGGCACCATTTATATCTGCAGTGCAAACGGTGCATGAGGGGTTACACACCAAGGTCTCAAAGGTTCAAATTCCAAAACCTGAGAAATATAACACCAGCTACTAATTAAAACCAAATTTGTTTTCCATCATTCTTATATCTTACATTATTTAATCTAAAAACCAATACAGATTTTCAGAAGAACATGAACAAACAACTTGCAAAACATAGGACAAGTCTCACTAGAGCTTGTAAAATGACATTTTTCATAAGCTTTGGATTATGGGTAGGGTTTATGTTATCCTCCCAAAGCCAAAAGCTTTTTCTCTCCAATCCAGTTAAAAAAAAAAGTCAGGAGGTCAGAGGTCACCTAGAGATTACGGCTGGGTTTTGCCAAATACCTCACGACATCATACATCTTCTCTTTACACGTGTCACGAGGTAATTATACATATACAAACAATATTCAATCAAACAATAATTAATATCAATTATTGTTTATTAAACATTTTAATTAAATGAAATATATTGATGCAAAAATCTTAAGTACTGATGCAATTTAGTGAAAAAATAAATATTGATATGACTGTATTGGCAGCCATAACAGAACTTTGAATCATCCTAAAATAAAAAAATAAGGTTTCTCACACATGCAGATAAATGGAAACTGTGTACACAAATGTTTGTTCAATCAAATGCTCATTTAGAATGGGAATGTCCCTCCCCTAACAGCAACAACAAACAGAAAATCACTTCACTTCGATATGTCCCACCCCAACTTTCTGATTTAATAGGAAATGCAACAACGGCATTTGTAAAGCCACTTAAAGATGGCTTTAATTCAATCAGAAATATTGTGATTGTTCATCCGCAAGTGTGTTTTTTTGATCCACTCACCATCCATTTCTGAGTCGCTGTCTGCCATAGGTGGGACTCGGATGAGCACCTGTTGAGAAAAAAAAAAAAAAAAAACTTCCATTCAAAAGTTTAGTCAGTAATTTTTTTATTATTTTTTTAAGGAACTGATGATCAAAACACCGCTGTAGTTTCACCACAGTGTTTGTTTGTGTCTCTGTGTGTGTGTGTGTGTCCATGTTTTTCTATCCCGGTGGGGACTTAAACCTGAATCCACACTGACTCATGGGGACTTGTGTCACCGTGGGGACCTAAATTGAGGTCCCCATGGGGAAACAAGCTTATAAATCATACAGAATAAGTTTTTTACAGTTTTTTTTTTTTTGCATGTCCTTATTTATATATTTGTATTGTTGGATTTTATATTATATTTTTATATTTATTATATTTAAACACTACCGTTAGCGTTTAGTGTTATCTGCATGCACCAAGGGTCTGAGAGTAACGCAATTTCAATTCTCTGTATGTGCTGTACATGTGGCAGAATTGACAATAAAGCAGACTTTGACTTGAGAATATACGATTTGTGCAGTATAAAAACCATTCCGCCTATGGAGACGAAGTCCTCATAAGTATAGTAAACCAGACTGTGTGTGAGAATACAATAGTATAATATATTATTGTTCAAAAGTTTGGGGTCAATAAGATATTTCTCTTAAATAAATTAATACTTTTATTAATCAAGGATGCATTAAATTGATCAAAAGTGACAGTAAAGACACTTATAATTTGAAATTTCTGTTTCAAATAAATGCTGCTCCTTTAAAAATTTTAATCCTCAAAAATGTAACCGGGATTCCACAAAAATATTAGGAAGCAGCACAACTGTTTTCAACACTGATAATGATCAGAAATGTTTCTTGAGTATCAAATCATATTAGAATGATTTCTGAAGGATCACGTGACTAGGGCTGTCAAAATGGCTGAAAAACTAAATTCGAATTTTTTACTTAAATATGATCAAAATTCAAATTATATTCAAATTTAAAATGCATAATTTCAGTTAGGGGTGAAGAAAAGCTTTTGGCTTCTCTCCTGAGGCCACAAGAGGGCGCATCGAGCAAAATATTACTAATGCACGTTTATTCAAAGCAATAAAATAACATAACTATCCGTGTAAAAAAGTGCATAATGTTTAAAATAATGTTTATAAACCAATTATAATTAAGTTGCTTAAACAACTATAAACAAAACAGCATCATCAGTGCTCCAGACTTATTGTTCCCACTGGTCGCTCTTTTGCGACTAACTTTCTCAGTTGGTCGCATGAGCACATGATTTGGTCGCAAATGTTTTTTTGTTTGTTTGTTTTTTTTTTTTTTTTTTGCTACAACATGGGATTAATTAATGCATGCTGATTAACTTTTTATCATAGTTTATAGTTGTATGGAAACGAAAGAGGTTAATGTTCAACCTGTTCTTTTTCATTAGTAGTATAATTTGTGATTTGAATTTTGTGAACGGGAGATCCTCTTTTGCTTGTTATAAGCCGCAGTCTTCGGATGCTTTCGCTTTTGAATTTGCAATCTTGTTGTCACGTTTTACAAGAAAAGATAATTGCCTGTTTGGCTTACATCTATACCTTTCACTTTTTAAGACTAAAACAAAAGAAGGATTCATTGTTATTCTTAATTAAAAAGCACAACAACAATAAAACAGTAAGATACAATGACAAGCTTACAAAAACGTTTAACAAAAATGAATAAGATGAGCAATTCAAACGAGTAGCGTGGTTTCGTTATGCTTTCAGTTTCGTTTGCCGTTTGATGTTTCTCATATGCAACAGAAATGGCAGCGCTTATGAGTTAAACAACGCGGTGGTCGCGCCAGTGCGACCGCTCACAAAATTTAGCCGCCCAGGCAGAAAAAATTGGGTCGCAGTCTGGAGCCCTGAGATGTATGTATGTATGCATAGTTTAATACAAAGGGCCGAAAGCCAATCACAGAGTACATTTTTCATTTAAAAACACGAGTTGCAGTGGGATGGGGGAAAAAAACATGAGGCTCTCTTGTGCTAGACGCAAGTGCAATGGTAATAGATGTCCCTCTAGAAAATGCGCGAAATATGCGTTCTGTGTGAACGGATTGGTTTCAGTTTTGACGTAAACAAGATCTTCTCCGCATTGATGTTCTCTTTTCCCGCAATATTTGTAATTAACAACGCAGCAGCGCCGCATCTAGTGGCTTTAACTGGATAGGTTAACAAAAACATTAAAATGCAATGACTTTACATCGTCATCGCATCTCGTGCACCACTGATAAGGCTGCCTCCTTAACGCACACCTAAAATTCGAATGTGGATTTTAATTTTAAATTTGACGAATATTCGAAATTCAAATTTTTTTTTTGACAGCCCTACACGTGACACTGAAGACAGGAGTAATGATGCTGAAAATTCAGCTTTGATCACAGAAATAAATTATATTTTTAAAAATAAATTCATATAGAAAACAGTTATTTTAAATTGTAATAACATTTCACAATATTACTGTTTTACTGTATTTTTAATCCAATAAATGCAGTCTTGCAGGTGAGCATTAAAAAGTTGCTTGGTGAGCAAAAACATCAAAAAACTAAAAAAGTGCTTTCAGTGCAAAACACATTGCCACAATGCAAAGGCACTGCTGTGGTTGACAGTGCACTGCAGTGTGGTTGCTAAGTTGTTCTGAGTGCTGATGTGAATGGTTGCCATGGAATTGCTATACGGTTGTGGGTTGCTTCTAGAGCTTTGCTATGAAGCTGCTAAGGTTTTGTGGGTGGTTGCTAGGGCATTGCTATGTGGTTGCTAAGGTGTTCTGAGTGGTTAAGACGTACTTTCAGAATGATGTCGCCTTCCTGTAGTTTGCATTCTTTGGATGCCAGGCCTGTGCTCGTCATCTCTTTGATGAACAGCTGACTGCCAAGACGAAGGCCATATTCTGGATAGATATGAGAAAACATCATGTTAGTGGTTTGGCTGAAGGTCGAAACTGGAAACAGATAAATGAAGGTGGTACGTATCTACCGTCATTGGGGCGGTTCTTTAGAAGAGTAACATTGAGCGGCTTCTCCAAGGGTTCGTGTCGTTGTGGTGGTGGTGAGGGCAAGCGATCCAGCCGGTCTCGACTGCTACTCCTCCTCATGGATTCATCCTGGTGCGGATCCAACCTCCTGCGCTCGTGGTCGCTGGCTAAATTCTCTCTGCTGAATCCCGGAGCTGGTTCTGGCCTGTACCGCGTATCAGGACTATGTGATCTGTCCAGCGTACGATCGCTGCGGTACTGTCTGTCTGGACTCCGCTCTCTGTCCAGGTTGTGTTCGCTGCGATAGCGTCGGTCTGGACTGTAGTTGCGGTCCAGCGTGCGATCGTTTCGGTAGCGGCGGTCCGGACTGTGGTCGCAATCCAGGTTGTGGTCACTTTGGCAACGGCGGTCGGGGCTGTGCTCGTGGTCCAGCATTCGGCCGTGGCTGCCGTCTCGTCTGTACTGTCTGTCAGGGCTCACGCCGCGCTCCATACTCCTCTTGCGACTGCGCTCATAGTCACGATCGTGATCATCCATGTAGCCACGGTCGCGCTCCAGACTCGCGTCAGGATCAGGGTAGCTGCGGCCACTGTAGACGCTGCGCCGGTCGTGGTCATAGTCGTAGTCGTCATTGTAGTCACCGCTGAAGACGCGGTCGTCTGGGGACGGCCCACGTTTGATCACGCTGACGGGAATTTTTCTTGATCTCTTTACCGTCTGATGAAGGATGGGGACAAAAATGAAATCACTCATTCATTAAACTCTGATTTCACCTGCCAGTGATTTACAAACATGGCCCAAAAAATGCTTGATCGAAATAATTCAAAAGGTTACACTCACGATTTTGGCTACTTTGCCACATTTGCGGAGAGTCTGCACTGCAAAGGTGTGTTGGACACCGTCCATGGGCACATTGTTGACCTGGATCACTCTGTCATTTTCACTGTACAACATCATGAAAGACTGTTAGAAAATGTCTCTACATTTGAGAAAATGGCTTCAAATCCTTCCAACAGTTGAGGAATTATCAGAAGTACCAGCATTTTGGTGCTGACATTAAAGTCTATATTAAAATTCGAATAACAAATAAAATCTTTAATAATTGATAGTGTTGGCAGACAACAAATGCAAAGCAATGCAATGCAATAAAATAAAACTTTATTTGTATTTTTTATATTTGGGGTTATTTATCAATTGCTTATAACTAGTTTCTTGCATCTCTATTACTGACTGTTTACTGTGTGAAATATTTTTATATAAGGATACATGCCAGTTTCATTGAATTTCTTTTGTCAATTTTAAATAAAAAGCAATATAATATATATACTTTCATATATAACTCTTATCTTGTCAAATAAAATTAGTGCATTGATTAGAATATTCACTTTAGGATTACAAATCTTTTAAAAAAGGTTGGGATGTGTTTAATATTGTTTCATAGCTTACAATAGCAAGCCATCTGCAGGACCCCCTTGCAGCACATCGGAAACAACAATTAACGTTTCTCCATTTTCTTCATTTGGGTTGTCCCGTCCTCCAGACACAGCAATGCCAAAGCCCATCTTGGAGTCCTATATATAGGTAAAGAATCTTTTGCATGAATCCGTAGTAGCCATTTATTCATTTACAACAATAAAACACTTTAAATTCATGCAGATGTACAGGCAGCAATGGATAATTAACAAGTTAACCTGGAATTACATTTTCCTGCCTTTGGATATAACAGTTATATAATCAAAACAAATATTACAAGTTTATGTGTGATACAGTTCACCAAGAGGATGAAGCGATTATATGTTTTCTGCTGAGAGACAGCAGTGGTGGAAGATGTATGACAGTGTGCCCTACTGTTCAAAAATTTTGCAAAAGATGTCTCTAATGCTCACCCACAATGCAAAAGTCTTTACTGTCATTTTTGATAAATTGAATGCATCCTTGCTAAATGAAAGCATTCATTTTTTTTTTTCAAACAAAATATATCTCACCAACCCCAAACCTTTGAACGGTAGTGTACCTGCCCCTGCACTCAGATTGCACAAGAAATCTAATGCTAGAGGTGCAGAAATGACACACTTCACTTTCAAGGGGGAAAAAAATCTTATAAAAACACAAGAATGTAAAGAATTTTATGAGAAACCAATAAGCAGGAACAGTACTTTAGCTCTCGAAATAAACATAGGGTGAAGTACTCACCCGCTGTAGGGTCACAGTGTACTGCTCCCACACAGTCTCCTCCATGATTGGGTTCTGAAACAGTACGAGCAGGTTTATATGTAGGACAGTGATGGACAGAGTCAAGTTACAGCAGATATCAGTGATCTCCTGAGCAAAATCTGCAGCGTGGTGCTGCCACAGTGAAAAAGTATACGAGTGTTTCTCTTCCAACCCATTTACATGAGCTCATCTGATTACTCAATGGAACGACTGAACTGCAGATCTGAAATATGTCTATATATTAAACCAGAAATGAATAAAACAAAAGAATTAAGAGATCTACAAGAATGAGCAATTTCATAAAAAAACTGACATCATATGTGGACTGCTAAAAAAAACTTAAATGATTAACAAATGTATGGCATTTAAAATAAAAAGCCTACGTTATTTGAAAGTAATTATTTTAAAAGGAAGCCTAGTCATTGAGTTAAACACTATAAACATGGCCTTCAGGATCAGTCTGAGAGCCACGTGAAATGCCTCTAGTTACCTCTTCATCCACCTGTGCGAACGCTGGGTGATTATGACTGTTGCTCTTTAATCTTCTCAACTAAATATGAATCCCAGTGTTGCCCTAAATAATTCTCAACTCAGAGTCCACAACTGGCACAGCCGATGCCTTGTAGCATTTCACGTATAAATGATTCCAATTTGTTGGTTTTCGTCACACTGTTACTGCACTAGTTAAATCAAACTAAACACTGCGACATCTTTAAGGCAATCATACGCTCCTCATGCCATCATAATACATGCTTGCACCTCACTGATCATGTAATATCCATGGGTGTCACCGTTTTAAAAAGTGGTGAATGTCACAAATGAAAAGATTTAGGCTAGTGTTTGAGGTTATACACAAATAATCTATCATGATCTTTTAAAGATCAATTTGAGAGCTCAAATGATCTTCAGCATTTGTAGGTCAGTGGATTGAATGTCAGACATGACCCTGGTCTAGAGGTAATGTTTTAGTTGGAAAGCACAGGATTTGGGGTTCTATACTGCCCTACTTTGTATAATCTAAAAGTAATGTTTTTTTTATTTTTATATGCTTTTTATTTCATGAATAAACCAAAATTGCAACTGTGGAAAACTGAGAATGGACAACCACAACAACAAAAATAGGCTATAACAAATTCCAGCACTGGATCACCACTTATTTTAGCACACATTAACAAAATGAAAAATCCTATTCAAAAATGTAACATTATTCCACATTATTTGATAAACCTTTGCTGTGAACAATATCAAAAAGTGGTGGGGAAAAAATCAGTCATGGGAAAAAGTTTGGAAACATGTTCCACTTGTTGCCACCGTAAACTATCAATATATATATTGCAACAGCACACTGAGCAATTGTTACACTTTGAAAGCAATTTTGTAACTTTTGCTAAACCTTGAACTCTACTCTCTTGAATTTCTACATCAAATTATAAAATGCATCAGTGTATGAAATGCAATAAAAATGTGCATTGCAATATCTCATACTGACAATAAAAATTCAACAAATCAATTAGGAAATGTAATAATTGTAATAACTATAATAATAACTAAAATTTCACTTTTTTTCTTATGAAATATGACTCATTTCCAGTTGTCAAAATCCAACGCTACAGTAAATATCCTTCCATATATATATTTTTTGACAATAGTTATGAATTTTACCAATATAAACTAAATATATTACACTGCCACAATGTACTGCATTGTTTAGTAAAGAATCCCTAAAGAGTTTCCTACCCATACTTACACTGCTACCAAACACTATGCCATTCCGTCTAATCAACCTACAGTATACGCTGACAGCGGTTGAAAAGCCATTCAACAAAAACTTCACACTTCACCCAAACTGCGTAAGACATTAACAGGTGAAGTTGTACAGCGAAAGAACAGAAAGCATGCTTACGATGCCCTGGAGGATGCGAATGGCCTTGATGGTGTGCGCCCATTTCCTGTGCAGCGAGAGGACCGTCTTCATGTTGTCACCTCTCCCGTGAACACAGTGCCAAAGCGCATCACCTCTGGGCACAATGCATCTGTCTGCCTTTGACGTAAGACTGATGCCGCTGGCCTACATTCTGTGCAAATTCCACTGTCCACAGCGACCCACGGCAGCCGCGACGCAAAAAAAAAAA
>NW_015624563.1:76160-79113 GCF_001515625.1 Sinocyclocheilus rhinocerous | reverse complement strand
CACCCAAGGCCAGCCGCGACAAAAAAAAAAAAAAAAAACTCACCCCGGGGCAGGCGAGATGCTGTCTACTGCTGAGCTATTAATTTAAAATTCCATTTCAATTCATCAAATGATACGGCTCTATCTGGGTTGACATTAAAAGCTCTTCGCGGCTTACGGAAGGCAAGTGGCACCTTCAGAATGCCGATGCTTTTGGATTGGGAGTTCTTTCTGCAACATGAGCTTCTGAACGTGCAAGAGGGACTGGTAGATTAGCAGTGATTTCATCGCTTTTTAATTATAATTCAGAAGAATTATGGGATTTGAAGCACCTAAGCGCCATTATTTTCTAATTTGCGAAAACCGTATAGAATTGAATGCCATAAGTGCTATATTAGTAAATTGTGCAGTACTAAACATCATAAACGTTCTTTGATCTATAATAGCTTTCTAACTCAAATCTTATCCAAGACAGGATTAACGTGTGGCATATGAGCTGCCCTCGATTCTCTTTACTGAGATGACCAGAACAGATTACTGACGAATGATGTCAAAGAATAGATTTCTCACTGTAACTAAGCTTGTATCATTGCGTTTTGTACAACAGCAGGTCTCTGAGCTCTCAGTCCAACACCACAACAACAGACTGACGAAGGCAACCTTGTACAACCTTGTTGTAATGGATGAATTAGAGTGGAAAAAATAAGCATACATTTGTGTTATTGCATAGTTTTGCTGATGATGTTTTTTTATGGTTGAACAATTAAGAATGAGTATGTTTTGACTTGGTACTATAAACTACCGTTCAAAAGTTTGGGGCCTGCAGCATGTGTAAAAGTCTCTTATGCTCACTGAGGCTGCATTTATTGAATAAAAAAAAAAAATACAAAAAAATATTGTATATTCATAAATATTCATAAAATGAAATGTATTCCTGTGATCAGTGGAAAAAATAAGCATACATTTGTGTTATTGCATAGTTTTGCTGATGATGTTTTTTTATGGTTGAACAATTAAGAATGAGTATGTTTTGACTTGGTACTATAAACTACCGTTCAAAAGTTTGGGGCCTGCAGCATGTGTAAAAGTCTCTTATGCTCACTGAGGCTGCATTTATTGAATAAAAAAAAAAAATACAAAAAAATATTGTATATTCATAAAATATTGTAAAATGAAATGTATTCCTGTGATCAAAGCTGAATTTTCAGCATCATTACGCCAGTCTTCAGTGTCACATGATCCTTCAGAAATCATTCTAATATGCTGATTTACTGCTCAAGAAACATTTCTTATTATCAATGTTGGAAACATTTGTGCTGCTTCATATTTTTGTGAAAACCGTGCATTTAAAAAAAAAATATTACTAATCTCTTTATTGTCACCTTCAATTAATTTAATTAATCCTTGTTGAATAAAAAAAACAAAAAAAAACCTTTTGAATGGTAGTGTATATAATACTCAATGAGACAATCCAATCCAAGTCAATCCAAAAGCCAAATGTTTACACTTTCACATTATAAATACACTTCATTAAATAGATTACTTGGGGTTACAGCATGAAATGATGATGATGACAGAATCAAGAATTTCTCATCAATAAAATTTAAAAAAAGTAACTGCAATTTGGCAAATTAAATGAGAAATGGACACACTAACTAACTACTTTTTAACAAGTGCTCTCCAAGCCACAGAAATACAAAATGAAGTCAGCCAGTGTGAACTTTGTCCAATAGAGCCATGCAATTTCCAAGCAAAAACCAACTCATGAGGACCAATGAGCAATCCCAGCAGATATGAGTTATTGAAAAGGTCAGCACAAGGAAACCATCAATGACCGTGTTCAAAAACAACCGGGAATCTGCCCAGAACCGACCATCATCCAAAACTGACCATGCAATAAATAAATAAATAAATAAAAATGTGACTGTGCTGCAGCCAGGAAGAACAACAAGACAACCTTTAAAAACATAGGACTTTTGCAGAAAGGAGACAAGAAGATATCTACAGTGCAAGACAAGTCAACAACTTAGAGAAACACTGTCTGGTCTTACGACAGCGAGTATTTTTGAGCTGTGATACTAAACACCTCTAACAGGTAAGCATGGTGCTGACAGCATCATACTGGCAGGATATTACTGTGCGACAAGAATCGAAAACAACAGAAGCAAACATCTTCAATTTACATACATAATCTAACTACTACAATAGGGTGCATTCTTTTTGTTTTTATAGACACTGTAGCCATCAGAAAACATACTGAAAATTGTTGAGCCATCAGAAAACACACTGAACCGTATGCGGTCTGCTGTTAGACAGAACAGGCACAATGTGTGCAGACAGCAGCAGCTGACAGAATTCCCTCTGCATTATAGATAAGCAGCTTTAGCTGTCTGTGTCCCTCAAAAAGACTGAAATCACTCAACGACGGCTTTCAATCCAAGTCCCATCATTTATGTTTCTAATAAAACACATAAAAAGTCTAATTTCAGATGATGCATATGAGACTTACTGTATGATGAACATTATGTAAAAAAACACAGGTTTGGGTAAAGGAGTGTAAACATGGAAGAGGAGAAAAAACAAGCTCTTCTGAGCTGCTCTGCTCTCCACGTGCAGTTTGGTGTAAAAACAGAAAGACTAATTTGCAAGAAAATTATATACAATTAATTTCAGATATAGTAACAGCTATAATAATTCCATATTATGAAGTGTTGTAGGTTGTGACCGATTATGATGTTGGACTGGTGCGGTGGTCCCTCTGCTGGTGACACTTTAAACAAATGTCTCCGCAATTACTTTTTTCCTTTCAATAATTATGATTATAAACAATATTAAACAATTAATAAAACACACATTAGCTTTTCCTGCGCTTACCGAAGCAAATGTTCCCTAAAGCTGTTTGCGCAAAACATATAATAGAATATTAATTAAAATAGTCTTGATTTACTCCAGTATTTTATTTTTTATTTATTTA
>NW_015624563.1:63259-71863 GCF_001515625.1 Sinocyclocheilus rhinocerous | reverse complement strand
TGTAAATTCCTGCCGGACTTGAGACTCGAACTCGCAACCTTTGGGTTACGAGTCCGACTCTCTAACCATTAGGCCACGACTTCCCCACAAAGACTCTTAACAATAAGGCTGGATGCAGAGGAAACGCACTCCGCCAGAACAGATGTTGCAAAAGAAAATAATTGGAATTGCGCAAATGTCAGAAAAAGAACTAAGAGCGCATATGGATTCTTGATGCAGGAGCTAAATGCATCATGACTTGGACTTGAGTCTGAGTTCATGTGGTGTACTCTCATATTACACAAAATTCCATTCTCAGAAATCTCTAACATACGTGTGCACACTTACAACCCTCTACACACACCGTGGCAATATAATCGCCATTGGCTACTAAATTTTTTAACTTACTCGCCAGATTGATATACTAATTTACACACACACACACACACACACAGAACATACATACATACATACATACAAACACACACACACACACACACACACACACACATACATACATACATACATACATACATATATATATATATATATATATATATATATATATATATATATATATATATATATATATATATATATATATATATATATATATATATATATATATATATATATATATATATATATATATATATATATATATATATATATATATATATATATATATATATATATATATATATATATATATATATATATATATATATATATATATATATATATATATATATATATATATATATATATATATATATATATATATATATATATATATATATATATATATATATATATATATATATATATATATATATATATATATATATATATATATATATATATATATATATATATATATATATATATATATATATATATATATATATATATATATATATATATATATATATATATATATATATATATATATATATATATATATATATATATATATATATATATATATATATATATATATATATATATATATATATATATATATATATATATATATATATATATATATATATATATATATATATATATATATATATATATATATATATATATATATATATATATATATATATATATATATATATATATATATATATATATATATATATATATATATATATATATATATATATATATATATATATATATATATATATATATATATATATATATATATATATATATATATATATATATATATATATATATATATATATATATATATATATATATATATATATATATATATATATATATATATATATATATATATATATATATATATATATATATATATATATATATATATATATATATATATATATATATATATATATATATATATATATATATATATATATATATATATATATATATATATATATATATATATATATATATATATATATATATATATATATATATATATATATATATATATATATATATATATATATATATATATATATATATATATATATATATATATATATATATATATATACACACACATACATACATATATTATACACACACATACACACACGAAAGCTAGTGTTTTTTTGTTTGTTTTTTTAAATAAAAAAATAAAAAAAGAAGATAAATATAGATAAAGTAGAATTAAAATAGAATAAGAAAGTGCTAGAGTTAGAGGGTCAAATAAAGGTGGATATATATACTTAATAACAGTATATAATTAACAGTATATACTTAATTTATGAAAAACAGTGGTAGTGCTTCACTATATTTAACGTTAAACAAGTAATTAGTCGGTTTAAATATTTGATAATATCTTTTATTCGTTAAATGTCCCCAGCAAAGAAAAACAGTTTTACGTACGTTTTATACGTAACGTAACGTGTTATATTCACGTTAAGATAATTATCTCCATAGATATCGGAATATAGGAAGCAGGTGGTCGTTCATGTAAGGTATACAGTAACAAAAGCAAGTGTGCACCTCAGAAAACAGAGTTTAAGTTAAAACGAGAAATTAACATAAGCGAATAGTTACTCACACGACAATAGTCCTTAACATTTCTACTCAGAAAGAGCCGCCTCTCCACAACAACGGGCATCTCGCAAACTGCACTAGGGCTAAACTTTAAAATAAAGATATTTACTTGAAATAAAGAGATTAATATTTTATGGTGAGTAAATAAAACGTATAGCTAATAACTCCGAAACCTCTGAAGAGCGACAACACAAGCGCCTAAACATTTAAACGATTGTACTGTAAATCCCGAACGTACTAATAAATCAGTGGGGGCGTTAATGATAACCAGTGTATTTTAACCTCAATGTGCAACCCTTTTTTTTTTTTTTACCTCTTTCTTCACATTACATTGACTGTACCTTGCCGCCATACGTGGATAAATGTGATTTGAGGAATTAAACAACAAGCAATGCTGCATTTCTTCTATAGCGTACCCTATGAGGTACAATGGACGGTTCCAAAATACCGGCGAAGGCTTAGCTCATGAATATCAATTAGGACGCGCTGGCATTGCTTAGCAACCTTACTGAAGCTTCCAGACCCTAAGTTCCAGACACGCAACGTACGTAATTAATATTCATAAGTCAAGTCTTCCCCACTGTAGGATGGGAAAATCTCTCCAATGGTTAAAACGTTTGGAATTCCAAACTCCCTAAAGCCCTGCTCGGAAGAGATTAGTTTAACTTGGAGATGTAGGGTAAGGTAATAACTATCAGAGCCTTTGTGTGATTTTAATCTTGTCCGAGTCGGACAGTAATTTTTAGTATTGTAGCGTCTTTGCTATAAAGTAATACCTCGTTTCTCTGGTTCTCGAGTTTCTGAAATGGGCGCTGGACACACAGAAGACCCATGCAAATGAAAGGAGGGGCTTCACAACTTATTCAGAGAGATAATACTGACTGTTGCGAACGTGAAGCATGCTTTCCTCCGGCATTTTATCAAGCTGTCGCTTCAAACGCTTTATGTAAAAGATTCAGCATAATAAATGAAAATAAGCACACTAAGTGGGGGAACTGGAGGTTTATATTTCGCAACGGCCCTAAAAGGCTCCCAAACGAGCGCATTAACAGCAACCAAGCAAATATAGATGCTCCAACAACCGTTTAAATTCATTCAGTGACTGTTTAGTGTAAAATGCAGCTTTTACTTTACTTACAATCGCCATCAAAGGCTGGGACTGACTGTTAATATGCAACATAACTTCACATTAAAAAGAAAGACCACACTGGACAAAAAAGTACCATAGTACTACCATACAAACTACTATAGCATAATACAATGTGTGAAATTTGAAATACATTAATGTCACATGACTGTGGTAATTTCTCTCTCTCTCGCTCTCACACACACACACACACACACACAGACACACACACAGACACACACACACACACACACACACACACACAGAGAGAGAAAGAGAGACATTGGTGCATTTAAAAGACTCCAGGAAATCAAAAAGTTTACATGTCATATTAGTAACATACTTAATATAACTTTTCTACAAATACTAGAAACAAATTAAACACTGTTTCTGTCTATTTTATGTGACAGGGTGGATATGCCTGAGAAACCATGTCAGAAATAACAAATTAATGTCAAATCAGGGAAGAACTCAATTTTAAACTTCCTCTTAAAAATATATGGATGTCAGTTCCTCTTCATAATTTTTGAGGTAAGTAGAGAAATTAAAAAGAAAAAGGTTTATATATTCGAAAGCAAAAACATTCATTTAGTGTGAATGGCAAACTAATTTTATATTTTGGAATAATAAATAAGATAAAAATACTATAAGATAAACATAATTAAAAGATCAATATAAATAGTATATATACACAGTATAAATTATAAAAATACCATCACATAAAATAATGTTTTTTTTGTTGTTGTCGTTTTTGTTTGTTTTTTAAATAAAACCGAATATAATTTAATTTATTTAAACTCGCAAAACATATAATAGCATATTTTAGTTTGTTGCATTACGTGTATATATCAATCCCAACTTATTGTTTGAATACAAAATACATGTCAACACGGAAACATCTTTAATAATAATCGCAATGTTTTCATGAGAAACTTTGTAGAGTGCAGTACCTGTAAAAGGGCTGGGTAGCTGGGAACAGAGAGGCGTCGCAGACACAAATACTGAGCTTCGTGGGTCAAGGAAAACCTTTTGGAGCGGCTTGACCGGAATAACTCTATCTGGTTGGACTGGTCACTGTAAAAAGACATTTTTAGTTAATAACACTGATCACACACTTTTATTTGTCAACGACAACAAAAAAATGTTAGTCTTTGAAAATCTCTCTATATG
This sequence comes from Sinocyclocheilus rhinocerous, assembly GCF_001515625.1. Taxonomy (NCBI): domain Eukaryota; kingdom Metazoa; phylum Chordata; class Actinopteri; order Cypriniformes; family Cyprinidae; genus Sinocyclocheilus; species Sinocyclocheilus rhinocerous. The sequence continues at coordinate 67,536 of NW_015624563.1, read as the reverse complement.
TAGCTGAGTAAAACTGAGCATGAACCATTATTTCTCACACAGCCCGAGTCTTAATCACATAAACACAAGTCAGTATGACAGTACAGTACTCGTTAGAAAGTTGATCTGGTTGATCTGTTAATAGCTAAAACATGTTTACTAAAAGTTTATTTGTGTGCATGTAAATAAAATGTCCAACCCTGCAATTACACCTGATCATGCATGCTTTGTTGTAGCTCAGCCTGACAAGAAAATAGTCAGCCTAGCTTAACAAAAGTGCTTTGAGTACATAAAGAGACTGTATTATAAATCACAAAACACCTCAAAAGTATTGCAAGTGTAAGCACCTGCTCTGCATGGAGCACACTTGATCTCCTTGCCAAGAAACTTGTAATTATTAAAGGGTTAGTTCACCCAAAAATGAAAATTAGGCTGCGTTTTACTCGCCCTCAAGTCATCCTAGTCTCCTCTTGGCTTATATCGAAATCCTCCGACATTCTTCTTTACAAATCCTCGTTTTGTACTTCTAATAAGTGATCGTTGTTTTGTTTTGATCTCTCCGCTGGGCTTCCGCGTGCATCACTTCTGAGCGGCGCTTGCACAAAGCTGACCTCATACCAGGATGCCTCGGGGGTGAGTAAAACACAGCCTAATTTTCATTTTTGGGTGAACTAACCCTTTAACTGCACTGTTCAGCATAACTGCTCAGATGTGTTCATGAGATCTCTGCCAGCAAAGTAGCCAGCAGGAGTAACAAGCTAACTATTGTTTCAGTAATGCGAGTCCTCAGCTTCAAGAAACTGGAACAGCTAATTAAGAAAACTGCATTTCTGAATGACATTTCCTGATGAAAACTCACCACTGATGTCTGAGTCGGCCTAACTTTTCTTTGATAGTTTTGAGCCTAGATATGTCAGAGGGCCACACAAATACACTCTCCCAAAAAAAGGTATAAAAGCTGTCACTGGGGCCTTTCAGAAGGTACTTATATGCACAATTCAGGTACTAATTTGTACACTTTTGGTGCTTTTACTCTACTAATATATTCCTGTTTAGTACAAAGGTGACCCTTTTGAAAGGCACACCAGTAACAGCTTTTATTCCTTTTTTTCTGAGAGCCCAGGTCAAAACCACCGGCCTCTATGGCTGTGTCTGAAATACTCTCCGAGTAGGTACTTGTTTAAAGTACTTACTTCTCAACTGTTAAAAAGTATGTTCTGTATAGTATGAATAATTCTGTTGTACTACATCCACCATGTTGTTGTTGTCATGTGACCTATAGGTATATAGGTCTGCTTTTCTGTCATGTATAAATCCTCTCCAGTGGCCACATGGGATAGTAAAGTCCATCTGATGCACACTTCAGAATCTTTCCAGGGTCATGTCACACATAGAGCAACAATTATAGTACAGAATGAGCAACAATATACTCAAACACATCCGTTAACAACACACCATACCAGCTACGCCTGTCATGATTGAACATCATCAAACATTAATTTCCCAGTTTTCCTCCCTAGTATCTTCTACACAACTCACCCCGAGGGTCTCCACAACCTCCGGCCGGGTGGCAGCAGCTCGCGCTTGTTGAGAGGTGTGATCCCGATGGCCGCTTGCATTATGGTGATGAATTTCTTGTATTTAATTTTAAAAGTTCTCTGGTTCTTCTCCGTTCCTTAGATCTACAGAGGCTCTCAGTGCCACTTAACCTCCCTGTTTACCAACTTTAACATCACCGACAAAGCTAAGTATAATCTCATTTAAAGCAGTAAGCAGTCATTTTTCTATTAGACCCATCATTGCACACACACTATCTGCATTACTGAATCGGTCCTGCTCTGTGGAATCTCATAGATGCCCATTTCGTTCTCCTCGTAGGACAAGAGAGGGAAAAAAGAGAGAGAGAGAGAGAGAGAGAGAGAGAGAGAGAGAAAACAACGACCACGTTGGGCAGAGCGTCACTCTTACATAATTCTGGAGATCTCAAACATTAGTCTAATGAAAATGCTGTGAGGGGGGATAATTGTGGTACTAAGCCGTGACAGATCATGGATGCACCCTGGCCTGTTTCTCTGTAATCCCTCCGCCGCCGCTGGCTTAGCCTGCACCCATTATCACCCATCTGCCATCACCAATACGTGCACACATATGTACAAGATTTGTCTGTTCGCAAACACACCACCCTAGAGATGATTTTCACCGTGTTACTTTGGTGCAGGGATGGAGTAACTGGGCATCCAGGCCTATTCCTCCACCCAATATGAGATGACATTTATCATCCAGTGGTTTGCGCACTGGATTATGGGCAGGAGGAGATTGTGCTGCCAAAGTGCAGGGGCTCTAAAATCCCCTCCATACTCCAAATCACCTAAAGCCCCGCAAATGAAACAGTCTATTTTTAGACTGTGGGACATCTTTTGACAGGTCACGTTTCCACAGAGCAGCTCTGGTAAGGTCCGCTCAACTGTAAAAACTATTAAGATTCATCAGTTTAGACCTCAGACCAGAAACAGGATTATTCTGAGAGCACAGAGTGCTGGCAGACTAGCAGCAAAAGACCTGAGCTGCCATAATACAACACAGTAATAGACAAGAAAAATGTGGGGGAAAAAACACTGTATAAAGACAATATTTGTAAAAGGTGATATCATATGATCTAAAAATAAAGATATTTATATTATATTGCAATATAACTAAAAATTTTTTTTGTATTGGAAATAATTTTCAGCCTTTTGATGATATTCAGTATTTTAGTATTTTTACATACTTGATCTTAAATGGCCTGAAAAGGTGCTTTTTTTATTTTATTTATTTTTTTGGTAAAAAATACATTTAAACCAACAAAGCCACTGCAAATTAGATTCTAGATGTTTAATCTAAGACATAATTATAAATAATATTAACATTTAATAAAATGTTTATACATTTATCTTTTTTTCAAAGAAATTAATAAAAAGTTTGAACTGTTTGCAAGTTATAAATCACAGAAATGAGAAGGGGTTGCAGAACTAATGACTTCAATATATATAATAGCCAGATAATAAGCATATTAAAATCATTACAATATTCAGAATGACACAGAATTTAATACTGGCATGAAAACGTCACAAATATAATGGAAAAGCTCTCTCTCGCTCTCTCTCTCTCTCTCTATAGCCTGTACAGTGCTGCTTGAAAGTTTGTGACCCCTTGCAGAATCTGTGAAAACGTGAGTAATTTTAACAAAATAAGAGAGATCATACAAAATGCATTTTATTTTTTATTTAGTACTGTCCTGAGTAAGATATTTTACATAAAAGATGTTTACATTTAGTCCACAAGACAAAAAAAATAGCTGAAATAATTAAAATAACCCCATTCAAAAGTTTGGGACTCAGAAAAATCCTCTGTGTCCTGCAGATTCTTCAGTTTTCCAGTATCTTTTGCATATTTGAACCCTTTCCAGCAGTGACTGGAAAGATCCATCTTTTCACACTGAGGACAATTGAGGGACTCAAACACAACTATTAAAAAAGGCTCAAACATTGACTGATGCTCCAGAAGGAAACAAGATGCATTAAGATGCATTAATTAAAATTTTTTTTGCGTAACTTGTCAGTGAACTACGGCTATGTGTAGTAAATTCTGCTCCATCTGAAAGCACGTGATGATGATTTCCTGCTGATTACAGAACCGGCTTTACTAACAAAATGCGCATGACAATCGCATTTGATTAATCGTGCAGCCCTAAGCAACCTACTAGAGTAAACAAACATGAGTCTAATGGCGCTTTTCCACTGCATGGTACGGCACGGTACGGCTCGGTACGGTTCACTTTTGGGGGGTTTTCCACTGGGTACAGTACCTGGTACTTTTTTTAGTACCACCTCGGTTGGGGTTCCAAGCGTACCGTACCGTTACCAAAACGTGACGTGTAAACTCTGCTGATCACGGATTGGCCGGAGAGAATCGTCACTACCTGCGTCACTGAACTTGCGACACAAACACAAAAGAACCGCTAGATTTAAATCAGCACAGCCAGCGAAGCATCGAACGCAACTGTTTTGAACTAGCGCACCTTTTTTTAACAACCAAAAAGTGTCTGTTCCCCCTGTTGAGGAAGTACAGACGTTCCTCTCGTTGATAGCAGAGGAGCGGATCCAGCCAGAGCTTGCGAATACGAAATGAAACAATTTTATTCGTGCGCTGTAATGCAAATCTTTTTTTTTTTGATTGCGAGTAACAGACCCAAATCCAAGCCTTTATTCTGCGATCTTCATCTCCATCCCGAGCAGCGAGTCCAGTGACCGTAAACAGCA
>NW_015624563.1:62189-62559 GCF_001515625.1 Sinocyclocheilus rhinocerous | reverse complement strand
GCTCAGTTTAACTGTTCAGAACAAACAAGGGACTCATGAACAACCATCACAAAACAGAAAACAGTCGTGGATCATCAAGGTAACCACACACAGTATTAAGAACCAAGGGTTCCCAAACTTTTGACAAACTATTTTTTGTCTTGTGGACTAAATGTAAACATCTTTTATGTAAAATATCTTACTCAGGACAGTACAAAATAAAAAATAACATGCATTTTGTAAATGCTATCTGAAGTATTTTTTGGTAAACTAATAAAAAGTATAATAGCAACTAGGGCTGCACGATAAATCGAAATGGAATCGAGATCGCGATTCGACAGAAGCTGCGATTGTCATGCGTATCTTTCAGTGAAGCACGGTTCTGTGATCA
>NW_015624563.1:49406-62179 GCF_001515625.1 Sinocyclocheilus rhinocerous | reverse complement strand
CGCAACTATAACGACATGTGAATAATCCCGCCCACTCTAAAGCGGTACTAAACTGCAGTGGAAACGCAAACCGAGCCAAACCGAGCCGTGCCGTGCCGTACTGAGCCGTACCGAGCCGAGTCGTACCACGCAGTGGAAAAGCGCCATAAGCACCTTCCAATAACAACACAAATGAATCACATACTATGAATGGTACAGTCAGCAGTGTTGTGACCTCACTCATACAGGCATGTCTGTATACGTCTCCACGGCCACGGCTCTCAATACACTTACATTAGACATAATAATAGCACAATAGCACTTTCACAATATCACTGCTGGTGTAACCACTTCACATTACAGCAGTTTAAGAGAAGCATTAAAGGCGTATTTAACAACACTGGCGGAATATACTTTCTGTGTGTGTGTGTGTAATATGTCAGGCCACTTAGAAAAGTAGAACGTAGAAGTGCACCTTTCATCAGCAACCCACACAATTTAAAGGGATAGTTCACCCCAAAACATATCCTGTCTTCGTTTACTCCCCTCCTGTTGTTCTGTGAAACATGAAAGACGACATTTAAAAACATTTTTTTTTTTTTACATTTTTGTTAACAGTCACCAAAATTATTTGATCACCAACATTCTAAAATACTTGCATATTTGGAAGAATGTTGGTAACCAAAATCATTTAGGTAACTGTTGACTAAATAATATTCTTCAAAATATAAATAACATTCTTTGATGTTCCACAGAAGAAAGAAAGTCATGCTGTTTTGGAACAACATTAGGGTGCGTAAAGGATGGCCTAACTTTCATTTTTGGGTGAACTATCCTAAATAAGTGTAATTTATGCAGCACAGGTTTCACACCAAAGTGTAATACTAAGGATTAAGGGTTTGTATGAAACAAGATATAAGCAATAGTCTAAAATCATGCATTACCAAGCACCACTAATAATAACTGAGAAATGCACCTGTAGTCATATTCTGCTGATACTGTGCTTCCAAACGGTTGACCTACATGAACAAATGAACTTTGTCCTCCACTCTGACACAATGTAAAATCTGCTCGGGCACGTCAGACTCAGTCGCATTGCATTATAAATATACTTTATTTTAATGAAAATTATAATAATAAGAACTCAGATAAACCGTATATTGCCGTAGTTGTGTGTTTTTTAGTCACGTTGAATCAATGAAAGCTGTTGAATCTTCTGTTTATTCAGCTGCAGCGATAGGCATTTTCTGGGTTTCTTCTGCGAGGCGTATTTGGAGTTTCAGCGCGAGAGCGCCCTCTGGCCTTTGTATGGAGATTTACTGCTGATCACAGAACCGTGCTTCACTGAAAGATACGCGTGACAATTGCAGCTTCTGTCGAATCGCGATCTCGATTCCATTTCGATTTATCATGCAGCCCTAATGAACAGATTCTGAAATATGCCTGAGGAACATTAAATAGCACCAGTATCAGAAGTGTTTCCTATTCTACGAAAAGCAGACACATCAAATAACATCTATTCAAAACCAGTCACATCCTGAACAGTATTTTTTAGAAGATACCAAAAATGTTCCAGTATTAGTAACACCATGAAATAATAAGACTCTTAATATCTAGAAACTTTTGCAAGGCTTGTGAGAATAGACTTAGATTTCTCTGAGAACACTCATCTAATGAATTTTACCGCATAAAGTTCAGAAAATCCCTAAAGTCGGCTCTAGAGAAAGGAAAAATTGAAATCGCGTCATATGACCCCTTTAAGAACTCAAATGCATTATGAAACCAGACGCAACAAAAGCGATTCCCTATTTTTAGTCTACTGCTTCTGCTGTGCTCATATTAAATGCAAGCAAACAACCTTATGTTTTAAACCTTGTATAAATGTCAGAAATTCACAGGTAAAGGATTTTGTGTATGCTTGTGTAATTCGACTATTGTCCAAGTCTTTTAATGCCTTTACGCAAGCGCTGCTTGGCAGTGTAAGCCGGGGTCTTTCTCATGTGTTCGGCTCACGCAGAATCACCTCTACATTATGCAATGCACATGTACTGCTGTTCTCTGACAGATGTATATTCAATCATCATATAAATCATGTAATATTTCAATCACACCTCAGACAGCGTCACTGAGTAAACATATGCATAACCCTGTAGTAATGTTATTCAAGCAGCAGCACAGAAAGGGAAACAGTCCCTTTCTAACCACTGCTGTCCTCATGCGAGTAACTCTGAGTCACTGTCCAAAACTATGAGTCCATCACATTCCACACCTGGACTTGACGAATGACAGTAAGACACTGAACACAGAATAATGTTTCATGTACTACCAAATACAATTTCATTACAGTTCAGAGTTTGGAATAATTGAGATTTTATATATTTTTTTCCCTTTTGGTCACCACAGCTGCATTTATTTAATAAAAAATACAGTAAAAATAATTTTTATGCTGATTTGGTGCTTAATTTGATCAGTTACTATTGTTACTCTTATTATTAATTAATAATAATAGTTCTGATATTATGAATGTTGAAAACAGTTTTTCCTACTTTTGGAAAAACTACGTAACTTCCTACTTTCCTAAAGTTAACATACTTATTTTTATGTAAACTGCATAGGATTCCTTGATAAATAGTCATTTTAATTTGAGGATTCTTTGATAAATAGTAATTCTTTTAAATAAAAATCATTTGTAAGGCTATAAATCTTAATTACCCCAAAATTTATGAACGGTTGTGTATTACGGTTTACACAAAAATATTAAGTGGCAAAAATAGTTTTCACTAAATAAGATATAATAAGAAGAAATGTTTCTTGATCAGCAAATCATCATATCAGAATGATTTCTGAAGGATCATGAAGACTGGAGTAATGATGCTGAAAATTCAGCTTTACATCACAGTAATAAAATAGCATTTTTTAAAATATATTCAAACAGTTATTTAAAATTGTAATAATAATTCAAAGTATTACAGTTTTTACTGGACTTTTAATCAAATAAATAAATACAGCCATGAACATAAGATACTTCATTCAAAAACATTTAATAAATCGTTGTGCATATAGACAGACAATTAGATCTTAAAAAGTTTATATTTTAAACATTAAACAGTACATTTTTAACAAAATGTAGTGATTTTGATATGGGTCTTTGGGGGTCCTCTCTATGATATCATTTCCTGTTTTATGTTTTTCCTACATGTTGTTTAGATTCGGCAGACAAGTTCAAATAGCCTATAAGCAGTTTATTATTAGCCTATTATTATTAAGAATAATCAAGATTATGCGAAACTACTGCTGCTTTTTGAATACAATTTCTTAGACTTTTTCTTAGCTTCTAAATTGTTTACAATTGAAAAATTCAATCGATAATTAATCATAAAATAGATTTGTTTACCAAGATAAAAAGTAAAATAAGCTTAGTTACACTTCTCAGCATCGCAGCGTATTGACATGAAACTACGCGTGAGGGGAATCACTGAAGTTTCGTGAGAAACATGCAGGACAGGGAACATAATATCATGACATGTAACGCTAGGCCTAAAACACGCTGCTAACTGCGTTCAAGAGAAGACGAAATCAAATACAAGTCTGAATTCAAGTTCACATTAAAAGCGCCAGTTCTATGTTCATCTGACATTACTTAATTTTATCCGCCTCCTCCCCTAAACAATAGACAACCGAAACCAGTCAACAGGGAAACAGCAAAAACACCAAAACTCGTCCAGAGTGAAAGCACGTACCTTTAGAGGGTCCAGTACTGAAGAGCCATCAACTCTCGGAGACACGCGGGGTCCGGCAGGATCTATGTGTGACTGGACACTTAAAGACAAAACACTCAACAGCTCGATTCTGTGTACAATCCCAGATTTCCTGAATCTCCCAGGTATGGGCGTGTCCAAGAACTCGCAGGTGAGTCCAAACAGCGTATTCCCAAGTCACGTGACCGCTCTGATTCATACCTGTGCGCATATGTCTGACCAGCTGATTGAATCATACCACATAAGCCTCCATATGGATCATATGTCATCTTTAAAGTCTGATGATTTAAAAGTATTGTGTCGTGGCTAGATGCTTTGAAACCTTGTGTTATCATAAGGGTCAGAATATAAAATGTAATAAAACACATTACATTTGCTGAATGTTAAAATGTTTTTTTTTAAAAAACAATTTATACAGATAATTATATTCCCTGCATTAATCATACTTATTATGATTTTCAAGCTACACTGTGATGTGATAATTGTGAATAATTCAGATGTTAAGAAATGCCCAAAGTGATTTGAAACAAACAAAAAACTGCTAAAGAGGTCATTTTCATAGCTATGTAGTTAAAATCACTCAAAATATCTTGCTGCTCAAATATGCTTATGGTGACATTTAGCAGTATTTGCATGATCAATTTCCCTATCTTTATATTTAAATGTTTTTTAATCATATAAACTTACACATTTGTCACATTTCACATGAATTGTGCTGCTTGAATCAACATTCTTATTCTAATACATATATAATATAAAAATATAAATATGTATAAAAGATATATTTTTTTTTTCGGTTTGAGACCAAAAATATGCATATTATCCTTTAAAAGGGCCTTTATCTCCTTGTAATAAACATATTCATATATAATACAATATATCATATACATAATATATTAGTTTGAACACCATTACATTAATATAAATAAAAAGTAAAATACTCGTGCTTATTCAAAGATTATTTGTCCTACTGAAACAAACACAAATACACCCCCTAGTGGACAGCATGCGACTGTAACAGTAACAGATGAAGAGCACTGGTGTGAGAGTGAGACATTATAACTGCTATCTTTAATTATGTTATAATTATAAATAAGTATTAGAATAACTTAAAATAAAAATGATTAGTGCATTAATGTGTCTTGCAGCTCGTCAGTCATATTGAATTATATGGATAGTATTCACACGGTGCTCATGTGATGCAGAAAAAGTGGAAAAGTTCTTCTGAAGATGCAGCATTTAATAGCATAATAGCAGCTAAAAACATTCTACATAAAAGCGCATTTAATTCATATATTACTCTAATCAAAATACATTTAAATTTAAATACATTTTATAAAACGTTTTTAAAGATTTATGGTATTTAACGTCTAAACCCATGTAAATCTTTAGACAAAAAAGTAACATTTACCATTATAATACCCCCATGTCATTATATTATGCTGATTGTGCATCAAAATCACATGAGCAGACATAATAATCAATCCATGCTCACTATTGACAATGTTACTAACTTTTGGTACTAGTCACTGTACTGTAATGATTACATGAAATCATTACTCACACAATACAAGTCAGGAGTGCTCACAATATAATTATACCAGTGTTATTATATAATAAACTTATTTCTTTGTTTGTATGACACATGCTTTAATCAGGTATCATGCCTTTAACATGCATACCAACCAGCGTGTTTATGAGACCGTTACAGCACACTGGTCTAATGGGAGTGTAACTATTATTATACAACAAACTTGTGCTTGCAAGTAGGTACAAAGTGCACAGACAGTGTAAGGCACTGCAGTACTATAGTGTGGCAATCGCTCTGCCATTGTTTCAAACATAAGGCCTTTCTCAGTCCATGTGTATTAGCAGCTAGAGATATCCGTTGTGCAAAATTGTGGCGGGTGAGACAGCATGTCCACTGTTTCTACATCTAGTACATGTTTGGATGGTCCGGTCCACTTCAGAAGGCCTCACACTTCACTAAAAAAGAAAACAATATGAGCCACAAACACGGATCTGGAGCGAATGACACAAAAGAGTTTGAGTTCCAGGGGAACTTCAGATCACGTGTCATTTGGTGAGAACCAATGTGACTTGACTCAACAATTACTGACCAAGTAGACGTCCAGACCGGACTCAGGTGTGCTCGCCTGTGAGTCTGAAGCAAGAAGAGTGCTATCCTCCAATGCAAGAGTCGAGCTGGACGTCCTACGATCATCTCTGAGGACAAAAAACACAGTGACATCAGTCAAACAAGAAGGTGCCAATCACATTGTGTTTAGCTAAAAAAAAAAAAAAGGAGAGGAAGATCTGTAACGGAATATGGAAGTTCATTTTGATTTAAACTAATATGCAGAGGTGTAAAGAGTACATGAAAACAATACTTTGTACTCAAAGATGCACTCAAAGAGACATGCCAGTGAAAAATAAGAAAGAGTTGATTTGAGAGGAGAGCAATAACTTTTATTTTCTAAAACCAAAATAAAACTGAAGACCTCAAAATTGCAAAAAAATAAATAAATAAAACAATATCCTTCAAAAAAAGTCTCTTCAGTATAACAGATAAATAAAATAATGATAAGTAAAATGAAAAAGTCAAAGCCTTCTTGCACTGGCTGTGCTGGTTTCGGCCTCATTGCCGGCTGCAGTCATGCCCTCATCTCATATCCACCTTATTTTTCAACGTGAATAAGCCGTTTTCTGTGAATGTGTGAGACTTCCGGTTCATTCGCCGCTGTAGGGAAATAACGAGAAGAATAACAACGTGCAATAAACGGTAAAACTGTTTGCACTACTAACCAGTGTGTTCATAATTAAGATAATACATTAAAAGAAAATGGTAAGACACACCAGTTTGCAATATCAAGCAGCAAAATTAGCTGTATTGTACAGCTAAAAATAGCTGGAAGCGGATGAGACCAGAAGCCAGACACATAAAATTTATGTGATAAAACACTCTCACGGGAAAAATAAGGTGGATATAAAACACCAGTGATTCACAGCTACTTGCTAAGAAACTCACATTCACATAAAGTAGCCTTGTTGACAAGTTTGGGTGAGTACGTGCAAAACGCACAAGATATAGTACTTTCAGTGCCCTGTAGTTGGCGATATCACTTCTTTTGCTGCAGAAAAAGCTAGGTGCCATGCAAAATGTAATGTGTAATTGCAACACTCATTACAAATGTAGTGGAGCAAAAGGTACAGATGCTTATTAAAAAATATAGTGAAATAGGGAGCAAAAGTTGCTAATATCTTTGTTACTCACTCAGTAAAACTACCAAAAAGTCTTTACACCTCTGCTAATACGTCTGTCTGATGGGAAAGTGTGTGTGTTTGTAGGTAAACACCTGGTTTCTGGTTCAGTCTTCACATCATCTAGAGAGGAATTAGAAGACATAGTGGCGGCTGAAATCGCCGCGTTGAGTCTGGTGGAGCTTGGAATAACATCAGGTTTCTGAGAGGAGTGTGTTTCTGTCAAAAAGAAGCAGCATTGGAAGAAACGATGAATCTTGAATGTGTAAAAATATGATATTGAATGGAAACAAAGGTACACTTTAGCATACTTAAGAGCACTTATTGTATTAAGAGTACTTATTAAACTGTAATGTATTATAGTTAAAATTGATATTAAATGCAGTTAGTTGAACTTTAGTGTGCTTTTTTGACCCACTTAGTTATATTTCTATTATCTTTGAAATGTGGTTAGGGTGCTTGAATGTGTAAAAATATGATATTGAATGGAAACAAAGGTACACTTTAGCATACTTAAGAGCACTTATTGTATTAAGAGTACTTATTAAACTGTAATGTATTATAGTTAAAATTGATATTAAATGCAATTAGTTGAACTTTAGTGTGCTTTTTTGACCCACTTAGTTATATTTCTATTATCTTTGAAATGTGGTTAGTGTCACGGTCAAGGTGTTTGGAGGCAGGCAGGATGACAAGGATTCAAATCAATCAAGGTAATTAACTAATAATGAGGACAGGAACAACCAAATAAGGACACAGGGGCATTACAGTTAGGGTGCACTGCTGAATGTACTGACAAGCATTTATGGTAAACTAAAATATACTTTAATGTCAATTTTGTTGAAACTTGTAAGTCGTGTATTTAAATATACTTGTAATTACACATTTAGAATGATGAAGTTGCAATTTAAAATATATTAGCTTTAAATTTAATATCAAATAACACACTACGGTTAAAGTTATAATCTAGTACTTTAGATGCGCTATAGTGTTAGTCAACACATCAAAATAAGTGTATTTCTTTAAAGATATATATACTTTTAAGATTTGAAGTAAACTGCAAGTGCACATTTAATACAATGAAGTGCACTATTTGTCACAAGGGATGAAATTATTTTATTTCAACAAAGATAGATCCATTTTCAGTAATGAAAATTCTGTCATTATTTACTCACACTCATATTGTTCCAAACTCCATGGCAAAAATAACAGCATGCAGGTTTGGAACGATTTGAGGGTGTATAAATAATAATAGAATTTTCATTTCTGGGGGTGGACTGTTCCTTAAAGAAAAAACGTATGATTTTTATACGTGTGTATTAATTCTCTTCAAAGTCAATAAGCACCTGTATCATCGAGGTTTTCCAGGCTTTGCGCCCTCCTCTCTTCTTGACTCTCTTCTTTTACAGTCGACAGAACTTCCTGTGAGGCCGACCTATACGGCTGGATAGAGTTTTTCTTCTTTCTCGAGGACGCACCACGGAGAGCTAAAAGTAAAAAGAAAGAGGGGAAAATGTGAGGTTTGGTACATCATTTCAAATGATCATATTCATTCAAACTGAATTCCATTGTAAACAATAAGCATTAAACTTACGGTGAATCTTTTTAAATACTGTGGTGCCCATGAACTTCAGGAATCTGTCAGCGTAGAAATTAGGTCTATGGACAGATACTGTGTCCTAGCATGCAAAGTAGCAAAGAAATCATGATAAAGTTCAAATAGAAGTATATAAAAATATATTTAATGTAAAAAAGAAAAAATACATACGCCATCATGCACAAGAGCTTTCCACGAGTGCTCAACCTTCTTTATAAATCTGTATATATGAGATAGAAATTTTCAATATTCAAATAAGTCATCATTAATTGAAATAGTAATTATTCTTATCTTTTGTCAGGTGATTCATACCTATAGGACTGCAGGATATCAATGATCCCCAGAAAGATCAGCAACTTCTCGTCTTTGTGTTTAGCAGGAATGCCACCCAATCTAGAACAAAAACACATGATTATTTCAAAACTAATCCAAGGTCAGTCATAAAACGTATTAGAAATATTTTAGAAACATGGAGGACATATTTTCAGCTTTTCAACATTATTCAACATTTCAACATAATCAGAGAAGTTTTATTTCACATATATATGGTAAATTTTTTAAATGTCTCACAAAGGATGAATTTATTTGACCAAAAATACAGTAAAACTAGTAACATTGGAAAAACAATTATTACATATTTCTATTTGAATACATGTTAAAATGTGATTTTATTGCTGTGATCAAAGCTGAATTTTCAGCATCATTACTCCAGTCTTCAGTGTCACATGATCCTTCAGAAATCAGTCTAATATGCTGATTTGCTGTTCAAGACACATTTCTCATTATTATCAATGTTGAAAACAGTTGAGCTGCTTAATTCTTTTGTGGAAACCATGATACTTTTTTATTTTCAGGATTCTTTGACACATAGAAATTTCAAAAAGCAGCATTTATTTGAAACTGAGATCTTCTGTCTTTACTGCTGTCATGTTCCCTTTTAGTTTCAATTTCACCTTGTTTTCATGTGTTTTGTTCCTGTGTCCTTTGTTCTATCACTAGTTTGTTGCCGTAGTTACTCATTGGTTCGTTGATTATGTTCGCCTGTGTCTTGTTTAGTTCCTCATCAGCCTGTGTATTTATACGCCCTCAGGTTCCTCAGTCCTTTGTTCGGTATCAACTTTGCATGTTTTGTGTAAAGCTGTTGCGGTTTCTGCTACTCTTTACATTACTGGATTATGTTCATTTGTTTTTATTGTTAATAAAAGTATTTAGGCTGCACATAGATCCATGTCTCCTCTTCCTTGCCTGACCCACCATGACAACTGCCACTTTCAATCTATTTAATGCATCCTTACTTAAAGCTGCAGTCCGTAAGTTTTGCCTCTTTGTCGCCATCTCTGTTTGAAAACCTGGCATTGCAGCTGTGTGCGTAATTATCTAGCTTGCGTGGGTTGTGAGTCGGCACGGCTGCAGCGGAATCGGGCTAAAGTAAGGCGATAGTTTTGAACACTGGCTGGTTATGTACTTGCACAAATATTGATTTTGGATCATTTTGAACCAAAAAAAGTTACGGACTGCAGCTTTAATAAAATTACTACTTTCTTTAAAAAAAAAAGTATTGACCCCAAACATTTGAACAGTAGTGTACAAATAAATATTTGGCATGTCTGACATTCTTTGTCTTTAATTTCTCTCTACTCCACTCACGTGTCGTCATCGGCATCAGGAAGAGTCTCGGCTGCTTTGCCGTCTCCTTGAATGGACTCGCGGGCTGTGGAGTACAGGACCTTCTGCCCACCCTGACGCTTACTGTCCCCTATCCCGCCTCTCCCCCTCAGCTTCCTGTCCAGAACATGGATGCCCAGCAGCAAACTGTAGTCCATGATTTTAAAGCTTTCCAGCACCTGTGGAATAAAATGAATGGAAATCATAACCACAAACCACTTTTAATCCTGAAGAGCTCTGCAGTGATCAACAACACGACTCACCCGACAATCTCTCTGAAGAGTCTTCACCAAGGCGTTGTGCGTGTCTGCATCAAAGTAAAGACCTTCGTGCATCTCCTGGAAGTCCAGGTCTTTAAAGGTCGGGGAGGGTTTGGTGCGCTCCTTCCGTGACGCTCTGCGTTTGTAAGTGGAGCCCTTTAAGTCATACTTGTAGTGCATTTTCAAAGAGCGAGGCAGGATATTGTTCATCACCACCAATCGGATATTAACGCCGCCACATTGAATACAGTACAGCCCGTAAAACTTCGGTAAGAGGGTCCTCGGGTTCTGATTCAGATTCTGCAATCAGGAAGGACAAGATTAATTTTTAATCTAGAAAAGAACATTTATCGGTATAAAAAAAATTCTGTAAATTTAATGTACAATTGTCAGAAAATAGTGGAGGCCAAGCTAAATGCAATATTTTTGCACATTTAATAATTAAAAATAATCACAATTTGACAATTAAATAAAATTAATTAATAATTATATATTATATTACATAGGCCTAATATTTAGTGTTTTAATGTGTTTTAATATGTAGTGTAGTCCTGTATTTCTACAGCAAACGGGGCCATAAAACAACTGTAAAGTAACTGTGCTGTAAAATTATTAACCGTAGTTGTTTTTTTCTCTATTAATATAATAACCGTAAATATGAGCAACTGAATTGAGATAGCAGTGTATAGTGCAGTTTCTTCCTTGTTATTGTGGTGATTGTGTGGCTCACCATGTAGTAACCTGGAAGCAGCTTCTGCAGAAATTCAGCTTCTTTGTGCTGCACAGTCTTTATGATGAACTCATCGTCACTGGTTAAGTAAAACCATGAACTACTCGCTCCAGGGTTTGACAGCTCTATCAGAGGTTCTTTACAAATGGAGTACTGCAGATGAAAAAAAGATGCATTATTAATGCAGATTCGACAGAAAACACAAAAACAAGTGCACTTGGATCATTTTCATTATATAGAAAGTAAAACTAAAAATGAAAATATTAACAAAAATGGCACACATATTAAATAATATATAAATATTACTAAAATAATATTGCATTTTTTTTGTCCCCATGACCGCCTACTGCAGAGTGTAAAAATATCAAACATGTACAGTACTACAGTACATTTATCCCTCCAAACTAACTCTTTCACAATAATTTTCATAAATTATAATTTTGAATATTCATGATAACCTTACTGCATGAAGGCCTCCATTACAACAATAATGCACAAAACACATGCCCATATTTAACAATCAAAAGAAAAAATAAGAAATTATATTTTGCATTAAAAAAATTATGCTCATTTTTTTCATGAAAATCAAGCACATTTTAAAACCAAATTCTTGGTAACGTAATGTGTCCAGAAACATTATTATTATTATTATCATCATATTTTTTCATCATTCTCATAATACATTCAGTAAAAAATCTTGTCCAGACAATTAATTTTTTTAATTAAAATGAGTGTAAATAAAAGATAGTACCATACATACTTAGTAGTATTAATACTTTATAAATAATAATAAATATATTTATTTTTCAATCAGTCAAAGTATAATTTCATATCAAATTAATAAACCATTTTAATTATTTAAATGTAAAATAAATATTTTAGATATACAGTGGGTATTGAAAATATTCACCCCATTTAAAATAACCACATTTTGTTGCTTTGCAGCCTGAAATGAAGTTTTTGTTTTATCCAGCTGTATTTACTCAGTGCAACTTATAACATCCAAGTGAAAGATAATAATACCAAAATGTCAGAAAAAAATATATAATAATAATAATAAACCTAGAATCACTGAGTTGGAAAAATGATCAGCCCCTTGTGTCAGTATTTTGTTGAACCACCTTTTGCTTTAATTACAGCCTTTAGTCTGCTGGGATTTTTCTCTGCTAACTCTGCACATCTAGACTTTGCAGTATTTGCCCGCTCATCTTTGCAGAACTGCTCAAGTTCAGTTAAATGTGATGGTGAGTGTTTGTGGACTGCAGTCTTCAAGTCATTGCACAGATTTTCAGTGGGGTTTGAGTCTGGGCTCTGACGAGGCCATTCAAAGACATTCAGCTTTTTCTCCTTCAGCCACAGTGTGCTGAGTTTTGCTGTGTGCTTTGGGCCATTGTCATGTTGGAAGGTAAACCTTCTTCCCATTGACAACTTTCTGGCAGAGGGCAGCAGATTTTGACAGTATTTTGCCCGGACTATTTGTCCTTCTATCCTGACAAGTGCTCCAGTCCCTGCTGCAGAGAAAC
>NW_015624563.1:30524-49226 GCF_001515625.1 Sinocyclocheilus rhinocerous | reverse complement strand
CCTCCATGCTTTACTGCAGGAATGCTGTTATTTGGATGCTGAGCTGTATTGGATTTCTGCCAGACATACCGTTTGGTGTTGAGACCAAATAATTCAACTTTAGTCTCATCTGCCTCAGAATCTTCAAGGTGTGTTTTGGCAAAGCTCGGTCGTGACTGCGTGTGGCGTTTCTTGAGGAGCAGCTTTTTTCTTGCAACCCTCCCCATACAAGCCACATTTGTGGAGAATTTGTGATATTGTTGTCACATGCACACAATGATCACTCTTTATCATAAATTTCTGCAGCTGCTTCAGAGTTGCTGTCGGCTCTTGGTCGCCTCTCTGAGCCGTTTCCTCCGGCTCTTTCATCCAGTTTGGAGCGACGTCCTGATCCAGGGAGGGTCTGTGCTTTACCAAATACCTTCCACTTCTTAATAACAGACTTCACTGAGCTTCTAGGCATTGATAAAGCCTTTGGAATTGTTTGAATCCATCTCTTGACTTGTGCCTGTCCACAACTTAATCCTGGAGATCTGCACCTGATTGAGTTTACAAGTCATGTTGAGCAGGGGGTGATCCTTTTTCCAAGTGATTCAGTTTTTGTTCTTTTTTTTAATTACATTATTTATTGGTGTTATTATCTTTCACTTGGATGTTATAAGTTGCACTGAGTAAATACAGCTGAATAAAACAAAAACTGTGTCCGTCTTCATTTCAGGCTGCAAAGCAACAAAATGTGATTATTTTAAAGGGGCTGATTCTTTTCTATACCCACTGCATGTTAATATTTATATCTAAAATATATTATATATTAATACATTATATAAGATTTATATATTCATATATAAATGAGATATTTTGTGGTATTATGATAATTAAAAGCAATGTGGTGGAGTGGCTGCTTAATATGAAAATAATCTTTATGCATTTCAAATTTTTCTAATTCTTTTGATTTGGGGGTGAACATATGGATATGTTATATGCATATGCATACATAAATTATGAACATATCCATATTCTGGAAGTATTCTTAAACACTGTTTGTGAGATTTATGCTACAATGTATCACATTGTGTCTTTTTTCTCTTAAACCTATTGCCCAATTATTTCTGTCATCTTTTGTTCCAGCTATTTATATACAGGAAATGACAAAATTGTCTCTAAACCCCACAAGCCATTTTATGGGCAAACATCCACAATGCGAATATGCTAATCTAATATCATGAGCCTCTATGGTCCACATGGCATGGCACATGGCTATAGTGTGGTCACCGTTATGTAACAGTCAGCAGGAAAACAGCATTTCAGACAAACAAGTATGACAAATCAGAGTGGGATATGCAAAAATCAAATCCCACTAAATCCCAAAAGAGCTCACAGCGCAAACGTTACATTGTGCCACAGAAAAATATGTTGGGTTGAGCAAAAAATAATCTATTGCACACCAAAGCCAAGAAACCGACAGAAAATGACAAATCATTTCTCCTAAACAATGAAATTAAATACAGAGACGCTTGCCGTAGACTCCTACTTCTCAGATTTTCCTCCTTAGAATAAGACCTCATGTATCTCACATGAGTTTCAGAAGAGCTATGCAACACTATCATTCATTTTAAAGCTTTATATTCTTACTGTATGTCAACAATTGTCTCATTTGCTATTATTTTATGTTTCTGAGGAATTTTGGTTACTTACATTAATACTTAAAATGCAACTCAGAACTTTATTTACATTAGCAATACATTATTTCTTGTGCATTATGCATCTGTGCAGAGAGTTGTCCAACTTCTTTAGTTTATTAACTCATCCATGTGTAGCCTAAATAATTCTTGAGCTTCAGCCAGTAATAAATACAATTAGAAGTGTAAATAAACTAAATCAATTCATCAGTTTATCACTGATACATACAGATAAAACATTGTTCAATATTTTACACACCTTTTTGTGGTCTTTGCCCCCGGTTTTTTGAGGTCTTCCACCTCTGGTCTCGTCTGCCGTCGAATTCATCTATTATTTAAGGTAAATATAAAAAATACATAACAATTACAATCATACAAATTGCAATATGAATGTCTCAAGATGTCGCAAAAATGATTAAATCAACATAATCATAGTGCACTATTAAAATAAGAATATGTAAAGGTAGCTTCAACTGTGAGCGCTGTGCACATTATCAAACAGGAAATGAAGTCATGTGATGTTCCTGTTCTTGGTAGAATTCAAAGCTGCTGATGCAAGAGATGCAACTCTAAAGCAGCTCATTAGAAAGAGACTCAAGTTTCCTCCTGACACAATTGCAACGTTTCAGTCGGACCGTATCTGAATGATGCAGCATATATAATCACACAAAATTTAGAGAAGTTGGAGTTCTGCTTAGTGACAGGATGTTGGTAGTAAACAAAGGAGGGAAAACACATGCAAAATGTAATACTTTTCCTTTTCATACAGCAGTGCTCTATTCAAATAAAGCTGTCAATAGCCTCAGGGGCCATAAAAGCTGTTAATCTATATGAGTGAATGTTACAAAATCATGACCGGGTCTCATTTCACCCAAAAGTCCGGGGATAATTGTCATGAAAATGATAGATAGATCTGCTACATAAAAATATAAAAACATATGAGCATATTAAAGTCATATGAACATAATTATTTGTACTGCTTGCTAAAGACATAATATGAATGGTGGGTTAGTCCTGTTTTTTTTGCCTAGATATATTCATTTATTTAATTCAATGACTTGAAAACATCTATTCTATCATGAACATATTTTCAGTTTCTGAAATAAAATTCATTTAGATATTTTTGGAGGCATATAATTTCCAGGGTGTTCCAACTGATGACATCACGAAAAATAAATAAATAAATAAATAAATATAAAACCTGAAGAATTAGTTAATGCATAATGCATTATTATTATTATTTAGAAAAAAAGTAAGCTTCACTGCATATTAATATATGAAAAACTACAAAACAAATCAAAGTCATGTGGTGCAACCAACATATAGAAACATGCAGGAAAAAGCAGCCACCTGAAATACCATAGCAATACCCTAGCAACCACCCACAACACCTTAGCACCTGCGTGATGGCTTCATTTTCTTTATGCAAATATAATTTCTTATTTTTTTCATTCTTATTTTGGAGTGAAATACAACCCTAACCCTAACATGAACTGTATACACCACTTTGACCAATTTTGTGTTCAGAACTCAAACCTTTTACTCTCTCAGAAAAGTTATACCTTTCGGGGTACAGACACTTTTCACTTGTTCAGAAATCTTAAAAGAACAACTTTGTACCTTATTTACCCCTAAAAGTTGCATAGTAGTGCCCCGAGTGTTCATACTAGTACTCTAAAGTACTGATATGCACTATTTAGAGGTAGATAAAGTTGTCCTTTCAAGCGTACTTCCCCAGTGACAAGCTGTTGCACTCTTAAAGGCACTTTTTTTCCAGACAGCATGGCATTTTCCTTACCTTGTAAACCGCTCTGCTGTTCATTAGACATTAAAGTCGATGCATATCCAGCCGAAAATGACTCCAGGCGTCTAGTGCAGGAAGAATAAATAGAACATGAGTAGGTGTCAGGGGTCTGTCAGTGACTGATACTGAAAGTGAAAGACATGAAGAAAGTGCACAAGCAAAGGAAACAGAGTGCTAAAGTGAACGTAAACAAAGATGGAAAGAATGTTTATGAGGGAAATGGAATAAGTGAGCGTTTAAAGCTATTTATACATGCATTAAACACATGGCAAGCGCTGTGTGAGGCTCAATCGTTCCAGAAATGACAGATCACATGCCCACACGCCACTGAATGTTATAAAACAGACTCTGTAAGATATTCAAATTCAACAGATGATGCTCACAGCCTATTTCCCGTTAATCTGATGGCAGAGCCACTAAACAAACATGTTTCTTTGCCATATCTCACGCCGATGAGGAACCGTTGAAAGAAGAAAGAGTTCCTACTTAAAAAACATCTCAAATGTTAAAGCATCACACAGCTAAGGAGAATCATTGCAGCTTTTGATTAGTCTATACAGACATTATTTGATGTTGAAAGCTTCTTCATTGACGTCAACAGAACTCAAGATCCCATATTTGGCTTGCTAATCGAGATGAGAAATGAGTTGTACATACCTCAGTGACACTAACTGCTACGAACCAACACAGCAACTAGAGGCTTCAAGTTTTCCGTACTGACTGGCTCCTTGCAGTTAAAAATAATATAAGAAAAGACGGATTTGCAATTAATCATGAAATCTTTCCTAAGACAGCCTGGTCCTCAATGTCCCAGCCCACAAAGTAAGCAAACAATCGCAGCCGTAAGTAAGTACGTAAGAGTCTTGATTCTTGAGGCATGGCCTGTAAGGTAAGGAGGATATTGCTTAAGGCTCTATTGTTTTCACAGCTTTGCTGATTTGCTTGTATCTGTGTCAGCACTGCGGGTGATCAGATATACAGGGCACAAAGCTATAAACACTGAGCTTTATTATACTTTGTGCATTATAAACAGTAACCAGATTTTATGACCAATTTCAGACATTTAACACTGGTCAGCACTGAATACAGGATTTTAACATGAACAGCTGGCATAACTAAGCATTAGGATCATAAAATGGTTACCTCTTGAAATTATTAGGCTACACAGTGAAAATGTGCTACATACAGTATATAAATATGCAAATAGAATCACAACAACCACAAAAAAAGTATATAAATATCAACATAATTATTAGTGTTGCTTGTTACAGACACAATATGAATGATGGGTCAGTGCTCTTTTTTCATCTAAATATTAATTCTTTCAATTCATATATAAAATGACTTGAATATACCTCTTCTATGATGAGCATTTTTTAAATTTCGGAATTAAAATTCATTTATATATATATTTTTTGGGGGGGCGGCGGGCATGAAGTTTAAAAATCTAGAGTGTTTCAACTCTCCTGATATCATGATAAAGAAAAAAAAGGCAGCGGCTATTTGCACTATAGATGCTATTTACACTAAGTACAAATAGAAATGGATTCTATTTACACTAAGTGAAAATTCAGTATTTTCTTAGTGATATGCTATTTTTACACTAAGTGCAAATTTACTCAATATTTAAAAATAATAGCAGCATTTTCTTTGACATAAGTGTAAATAGAAGTATTACTATTGTAGTACATTATAAAACAGTATACTATTGAATGTAAATTATCATATTTATTCAAATTATTAAATGGATGCCGCCTTATACTGGGACAATAAAGCCCTCCCTACACCTAACCCAACCCTACCTGATAAACACTGCTATGAAATACCCGTGAGGTGCTTTATTTCCACTTTTCGAATATTTCCTTCATTTTTTCTTGAAAATAAATGCCTTTCCGTTCTGGTATGCAATGGGAAAAGGGAGAATAATGAATTCGGCAAAGGTTGGATTTGAACTCGGGTCGACTGCGTCAAAATTTTCATAAACAACCAGTTGTATAATGAGCACAAACTTCTTAAGGTTCAGACTAGCTAAAGAAATGTTGCTTTAGACTACAAGAACTAAAAAAGGTTTGGTTATCTAAATTTGACTCTCAAATCAAAATCAGAGATGTAGCAGTATAGTCAATATTACTGTTTACCCAAATATTAATATTACCCAAAAGGTTTATATAGTAATAATTGAAGCTCAGAAATGTAACATGGTCCGAGGCTTTCCCAGTTTAGATTTCCTGACCCCTAATTCCAACTCCCATGAACCATTGACTGCATAACTAATCTGACTGGTAACAAGCCAGTACATTATATGTATGGGTAGACTTAAAAAAGCCTATGTATAAATCTCTCCACAACTGGCTAGACGGACACATAAATGGAACTTTTCCAGGGTAGCCGATCTAAACCTGGATGTTCTCAAAGGTCTAATCGTGTTTTTCAGACAGGGAACAAAGGGTTGGCCAGAAATAAGGATATTTGCAAGCCAAATCACAGGACGCCAGGATCAGCAGGGCTGAAATTTCCTCAAATCCTACAAAGTGCACAATAACCTAATTTTTTTTAACTATCACATCATCATTACACCCTCACACCCGGCCTGGACTGAAACAATAGGTCTTTATCAGTAGGGAGAGGCGTGGATTCGCGCACAGAAGCATAAGGACTGTTTGCATTTGGCGTGGAGTGAGGGGAACGCAAATGAATGCAAATGACACATGAGTCATGACATTAACGATCTCGTGACCGGCTCAGATCGCCTCTGTAAACATGAGGCACCTAATAAAACAGAGCACTAGGCTCAGAATTAAATGGAAGACAGTAACCAACACAGATGTAAGCAATAGTGTAAACAGGATACAGAAATACAGCTTTTGGAGATCAACCAACGGGCTTCAGATGGTTGCTGTGAACCCGGTTTAGATGTTATGTATTGTAAGTATGTCAAACTTGAAGCACAATAATCAAACTCGCTTAATGAGATCAAGCAACTAACTTTCTTTTTCCATACACGGAATACAGTGCTATCTTGTTTAAATACACTGTGTACAACATGTATAATCATATACGTACACTCTTAAACATAAACGGTTCCAAGGGTGTTTGTGCACTGATGCCACAGAAAAAGAATTTTTGGGTTCCATAAAGAAAGTTTCAGTGAACAGTTCTTAAAAGAACCGTTTTTTCTTAGTGTAAAGAAAATTGTATTAATCTAAAAGAAACTGTTTCCGCCAAAAAATAACATTTTGTGGAATGGAATGGTTGCATTGATGTTAAAGAGTCTTCATGGAACCATCAATGCCAATTAAGGACCTTTATTTTTAAGAGTGTACGCTAGCATAGATCTGCTTTATATCCATATTATGTCTATACTGCGTGTAGCCTAATACATCTATGATATGAATGTTTAAGCCTACAGAGATTATGTGCATCGGTCGATAATCATGCCTTCTCATTCCACTATAAAAACATGCAACTGTTACCTATTTCTACTTCTGACCCTTAAAATGTTGTTGGTGGTCACTAGATGTTGTCTGGTTGATTCAGACATATAATTTTTTATTTTTGACCTGAATACAGAAACTTAATTGAAATGTTGTCCGTAATGTTTACAGTAATGCATGTTCTGCATTTCTTGGAATGATTTTGAGTGAAATTTGTGTAAAATAAATAGTAAATTATGAAATTTTGTAGTGCTGGGTGGTATACCGGTTCATACCGACACCCGGTCATGCATGAAAAAAAAAATACACCGTCATGTACCGTGAAACCGATATAATTTAGAAAAATACCGTGATATAAATTTTTGGTCATACCGCCCAGCACTAAAATTTTGTATCTGTCTCATTGGCTATATTACCAAAGACATGCTGTTATTACAGGGTGCTCTGGAACTGTTGATTCTGATTGGTCAATCACTTTCTGCAGTCAAATACGTCTGTATAATTAAGCTAATGACCACTGTCCCTCAAATGCATTTTCATGTCACTCTGTGTACTTCCTTTTTACACAATAAAAAAATTACACTGCAAATCAATATTTCATGTCTATACATCTACAGTAATTATTTTATAATCACCCTAGTAAAACTGAGATAATATATAGTAAGTTGTTATGACAAAATAAACCACTTCAGAGTGATACAAGGCTTATTTTGTGTAATAACAGGCTGACTGAACAATATCCTTCACATTTTGGCCATTTCAGTGCTCATTCCGCCTATTGACAACCACCTGGTCACTGGATAATATAGTTTTTTTGGTGAATTTTGAATAAATATTGTGTGAAATAATTGATAAAATTGAGATATTTTGTCTGAATTTTGCTTGAAAAATTGTATTATATACATTGGCAACAAACCATCAGTCACCTTGCTCTATCTGCATCAACCATTAAAAACCAGGCAGTGGGCGAGCACTTCAGGTTTGAAGACACAACCTTGTAGTTCCCAGCCCACCGTTCAATTACTAACGTCGGCCTGTGATGTAACATTCATTTCTTTAAAGTTTCAGCAGCGTAACATGCAAAGTATCCGAGGCTCGTGCGCAAATGTTGAAGAGCGTTTGAGGAAGTTCATGTTTCTCTACTACTAAACCACCTTCCCTTAGAACAAAGTGCAGCCCTGCAGTTTAGTCATTAGATTTGAACAGATAGTGTTAATATATAAATGCAGAACATGAAAGCAAGCACAGAGACCCCGTTCAGCCTTTTTAAATGAACAAAATAAACATATTCGACTTTAATGTGGTCAGTTAATGTTAAAAAATTATGAACAAAACATGTTTCTCTTCTCTATGATCATTAAAGCGCGGTGTGGGTGTGTATATGCGAGCTCATAAACGTGAATGTCAGCTCGTAACTACATTAAACAAAGCACGAAGCAATAAGGAATAGGTTATAAAAGAAAAGTTGAGAGACATTGAACTTACCTTCAGTGTTTTTCTGAGAAAAAAATATTGTAGCCTATTAGTAAACAATGTATTTCATGAAGTCATGTTTGTTTCTCAGTGACATTCGCGAGCGTGTCGAGCTTCAGTGTGACAGTCTAACTCTCTCCGCCCATACGCACGCGCTAATGTACGTGCAGCCTACTTACAGCATATACATTGTAAAAATGCTTTCAGTTTAACAGCACTGTCAACGACTGAAATAGTCTAGTTAGTCCAATAGAAAACTTGATGTCTAAATCGTTGTCTTCGCACTGCCCACTTTTTGAGCCATGAACACTGAATATGTCTTCTGAATGTTTTTTTTTTTTTTTTTCATGAAGGACATCTTCTGTGGGCTCTTGCTCCTTTTTACTTGGGACGTTAACTGAAAATAATGTACAAAATATAACAGTAAAACCTAAATGCAAGTTACTTTTTAAAGCACTATTATTAATCTAAAATTATTGATATTATTAACACTTGTTGAAACATATTCTACTTTCATAAAGCAGACCATGTTGTGGTGTTAATATTCAGAAAATTCAGAAAAACGAACTTGAAAATTCTGTCTTGAATAATATTACTAGTTGTGATAATCAGTACAATATTATACAATAATCTTAGATCACCCAGGCTTGCCACAGAACTATGGAAACCTTTCAGATCATGATTTTAATGTTAAAAAAATACCTGCTAAAAGCTTCAGCACAGTTTTACAGGCATGTTTAATACAGATTGGTACAGAAGGGTCACCTAAAAAATGGAATTGTATGGTCAAAAACACACTTAGAAATAAGGTGACAAAGAAATGTGATTACAAAAATTGTTAATATCTACTTTTTTCTTAATTCACTGGCAATTGTTTTACTGTATAAACAACTATAAACAGTGTAATTTCTTTAAAAGAGGTCTGTAACAGAGAATCTGGAAGACAGGCACTGTCACTGATATTTGTCTTGAAAGATAAGGCATTTCAGTTCCAGGTTCATGCATTTGGCCTGTCACTGTCTACATTTAAATTCAAAATAATAATCTAATTATTAATCAGACTGATGATTCAATCGGTCTGAAAAACCTTTGTGTAAACTATTTCAGGCACAGTTTGCATATGCGCACCTGATTTCAGAAAACAGCATTCACATCATTCAAGGGAACCAAATTCTGGTATCAAACAAACCAGGGTGCGCAACAAAAGTTATGCGTATTCCTCAAGTTGGCTGGATGCTAATTTTTAGCCTGTCCTCTCACAGATCTGACAAGAAAGGAAAGTCCGATGAGGTCTAGTGGAGCAGAACAGTGAGAGAGGTGCTGCATCCTGCTTGACCCAGACTTCTCCCAGTCATTCCTGATATAGTCAAACGATTTGGAAGGATCGGGGCTGAATTACAGCATTTCAAAGAGGAGGATCGCTGGTGGATAGTACAATGGCTGGTTAGGGTGATGTGGTAGTTCCTCACACTTCAAGACTACCTCCTTCTGATGCCAATTTCCTCTTGCAACATCCAAGCAGTTGCCATCCCTATGAATGAGAAAATATATATATACAGTATCAATTCAAACTACAGGTTATTCAATAGAGAACGAAGATGTTTTGAAAAATATTACTCACCTGTGCTTTTATTATTTTAAATCTGACTCTTACCAGAGTTTTATTTCACCTCAATGCACAGACTACATTTCTTCTTGCACTGAACATCGCTATTGTAATGAATGACAAAAAGATTGAAATCCCAACTCCAGGTGTCAGGGATTCTATGAGAAAGGATTTAAATGCAGAATGAGTGATCACGGGTTTATTAACAATACTGCTGACAAGACAAGAGAAGGTGAGGAGGGTGTGAACACGGTCCAAACAATAAGCAGGGATGAGGCTCGAAGACAGGCATGCTGAGAGAGAGGCCACTGAGTCCAGCCCTGGATGACTGTAGGCCGGTGAGCAGTAATGGCAGTGCAGAGGGAGGCCTGACAGGAACTCAAAGCACAAGCCACTCCACACGGCTTAAGGTCTCACAGGCACAGCACAGGTCTTGCTGCTTGGCAGATTCAGGGAGCAGCTCGGGAGCTCAGACTGCAGGACAGGACTAAAGACAGACAAGACACACCACCGCACAGGACAAGACACAACAAGACAGAAGGCGGCAACCAAAGTCAAGCAATAACTAGAAAAACTATAACTAAAGAAGAAAATTAAAACATAAAACTAAAGCAGTAAACTAGTAAAAAGGAAAAGTCTAAAGGCAAATGACTAAGGAAAGAAAAAGGGAAACTAAATACTAAAGATAAAGCAGATAACACTAAAGAATACTTAACTAGAGCAAGGATACATAGGAACAAAACAAGACTAGAATAAACAGGTAGAACTAGTTTAACAATACACTACAGACTATTGCAACAAGGAAGAACACAGTCGCACAGTATATACTGTATTTAGAGCAACTGGCAACACAAGAGGGAAAGGGAGCACAATATAAAGGGATCTGAGACACAAGGAACAGGTGACAACACTCAGACAAAAGAGGACTCAACAAGGACTAAACAAGGGGACGTGGTAATGGGAAACAAGAGGAGCACATGGCAAACACAAACAAAGACAGAGCCATGTGCTCAGATCAGGGGCGGACTTAACCAATAAGCGAGGTAAGCAGCCGCTTAGGGCCCCCGGGGAATCAGGGGGCCCCATCTGATTCTGCAAGCTCGCGAATCCTCTCATTATGATGTAAATAAGAGATTGATTGTGCACTGTAGACAGTTTCATTAATTAACGGAACGTCGTGAGATCGCGATGAACTGAAGTGAATGACAGCTTTTAGAGGGATAGCTCTTTGCACACTTTCTAGGCTGTATAATCCTATCTGCCTGTCTCAGAATGGATATATTAACCTCAGAGAAGAAAGTATTGTGTTTCATGTCATGATGTCTTGATCTTTCAAAATGACTGGCTTGTGTGATTTTCCTATGTGCACCGGCGAGAACTGCTGCGCTCTCATACAAATGCACAAATGCGATGACTGGAGATTTTCGCTTTACATTTTCAAGTTGTTTCTTGGCAAACCCTACGGTATGCCTTACGGACACTTAGAATACCGAACGAGTTGCATGGGATAATTTTACAACATTTGAATCCTTTTTGTAGAAAGATTGAAGGTTACAATTCATTAAATGGACAAGTGCAAGCATGTCTTCTTTTGTGATCTGAAAAAAATAAGCCTAATATGGCTTTAGAACAGCATCAGGTTGACTAATTATTTACTTAAGAGGTAAATAAGCTATAAACTATGAGAGAGAGAGAGCGAGCAAAATAAGGGTTAGGCGTAAAAGAACACATAATTATTATATGTTGGGGCCCCATACCTGAAATTTGCTTAGGGCCCCCAAATCTCTAAGTCCGCCCCTGGCTCAGACACAACACAAACAAGGACACATTGAACAAAGACAACACAGTGGAAATTCTTTAATAATATTACTCGCCTGTGTTTTTTTATTTTTAATCTGTCATTCGCCAGAGTTTATTTTACCTCAGTTTACTGGCAGTGTTTCTCTTGTAACATCCAGGCAGTGAACATCCCTGTTGTAATGAATGACAAAAGATACACAATATCAATTTAAACTACAGGTCATACAATAGACAGCAACAGATGTTTGAAAAATATTACTTACCTGTGATTTTTTTATTTTTAATCTGGCATTCAGCAGAGTTTATTTTACCTCAACTGACAGGCTGCATCTCCTCATGTAACATCCTACTGTAATGAATGAGAAAAGATTTTGTATTAAATCAAACTACAGGTTGTACAATAGAGATCAGATGTGCTTGAGAAATGTTACTGCCCTGTGATGGTTTTCCCCTTTTTGTTTTTAATTCTAGCACTTACCACAGTTGTGTTTTACCTCAGTGGATACAGTGTTTCCTTTCACAACATCAGGGCAGTGAACATCACTATTGTAATGAATAAGAAACAAATACAGTGCATATTAAACTTTAAGTTGTGCAATAGAAATGTCTGAAAAATATTTCTTACCTACAGTTCTCATTTTTATTTTGGGGATCTCAAAATCTGGCACATACCTGTTTTTTTTCCTAAGATGTTTCCTCTTGCAACATCCAGGCAGTGAACATCACATACAGTAAATGACATAAAAACAGACAGCAGATCTGAAATGCCAACTTGTAAAATAAAGAAAAAAGATGGCTGAAAAATATTACTATCCTCTGTTTTCAGTGGGTTTTTAATCTAGCATTCACCAGAGTTTTATTTGACCTTGACTGAAAGACTGTATTTCCTCTTGTAACATCCAGGCAGTCAACTTCACTATTGTACTGAATGCAAAAAAGATATACAGTATCAATTCAAACTACAGGTTGTACAAAAGACAGCAAAAAACGTTTGAAAAATATTACTCACCTGTGTTTTTCTTAATCTGGCATTTACCAGACTTTAGGACAGGCTACTATCCTCAGACTGCAACATTCAGGTAGTAAACTTCACTATTCTTTCTACTGAAAGAAAAAAGATAAACAGTATCAAATCAAACTAGATTGTACAAAAGAGAATAGAGATGCTTTAATCTATCACTCACCTGTGATTTTTTATTTTCATTTGGCATTTACCAGAGTTTGCTGTTTCCTCTTGCAACATGAAGGTAGTTGCTACTGTAATGAATGATAAAAGATATACCATAGCTATCTTTTCAAATCACAGTTTGTACAGAACAGTAGAGATGCTTGATAAACGTTACTCACCTGTACTTTTCCTATTTGAGTTTTTAATCTGGCATTCACCAGAGATTTATTTCTTATTTTACCTCACTGTGTCCTCTTGCACCAACCAGACAGTGGAATGACAATACAGGATCTGCCTCTCGAGCTTTTGACTTTTCTGTTAGGATATCATATGCACATAAGACAATGTAACATTTAATGAAGCACTGTTTTTTTTTTAATTAAACTTTGTGTATCATTATTTTATTTTATAGCTTCCTTTAAATGCTATCTAATTTAATAAGGTTTATAGATACTGTGAATAAAAACATTTTACACTAACTCTGAGAGATACTGATATTTTGTCTATGAGCACCGAGTTCTTGGACATAGAGGATATGTCCTGCAAAGGTTGAAGTAATTCCAATACTCAACACTAGATGGCCGCATGAGTTCTCGTTTATTTCAGGCACTCATTTTCCCACGTGGAAGGAGGGGATGTCACGCATTCACATACAGTGAATGAGAACTCAAAAGACTGTGATAATGCTTTCAACAACACCCTGACCTGGCCCCTATATGTCCTCAGCCTGGCTGAGGGGACATAGCTTGTGTAATACA
The DNA here is from genome assembly GCF_001515625.1 of Sinocyclocheilus rhinocerous. Taxonomy (NCBI): domain Eukaryota; kingdom Metazoa; phylum Chordata; class Actinopteri; order Cypriniformes; family Cyprinidae; genus Sinocyclocheilus; species Sinocyclocheilus rhinocerous. The sequence continues at coordinate 35,525 of NW_015624563.1, read as the reverse complement.
ATAAGGAGGTGAGACAGTGCTAAAATAAATCAGCAGAAATGAAGCATTTCTTCCTTACTCAAAAGATACACATATATCACTCCACCTGCAAAGAATGAAGAAGAGCAGAAACAGAAAAATAGCTTCAATTTTAAAAAACATCTATGTGATACAATATACAGTAGTAAAGAATCACCCCCTTTAAAATAATCACATTTTGTTGCTTTGCAGTCTGAAATGAAGTTGTGTGTGTGAGTAAATACAGCTGGATAAAAAAAAAAGTGTCCGTCTTCATTTCAGGCTGCAAAGCAACAACATGTGATTATTTTAAAGGGCCCGTTAATCAGACATCTGGACTTTGTTATTTTAATGTGCCAAGTGTTGAAATTGCAGGAGGGTCAGACTAAATAATGTTCTTTTTAGCAGCATCATATGACCCCTTTAAAGTAGGCGGCCCACATGGCCTATCAAAGCAGAAGAGCAAAGTGGTGGTAGAGTGGGGCAATCTCATTAACTACACTGGGGTTTTGCTGCATGCAGACAGACAGAAATGCTCTGTGATCCTCCACATACAGCCAGAAGCACATATGGACCGCATCCATGGCCGAGCGGCGGCGTTCCTGACAAGTTAAAAACATCTGCGCAGCTCTGTTTCTTTCTCTCCTTCTACATTAATTTCTCCCACCCTCTCCCAGTGATCTTTGATATTTATTTCTGGGCACGTTGGCTGGCCTTACATGGTCTGGCGTTGGGTGCAGCCACTGGTCTGCCCTCCATCTGTGGCAGTGGCAGGATGGGAATACCAGACGTTTGAAGTCATCGATTTAAAGGAACGCATGTTTTCATTGCACTTTGGAGATATGAAGTGTGCATATTGGTTTATTAGAATGAGATTTATTCCAGTGGCAAACAAACAACCATAATCTGACTTTGTTCGTAATCAATGACATTGGAGTTTACTCACCAAACTTTGACTTTCTGAACAATGGGTGATTAAATCCGCATGTGTGATCTTGTACACAAATGTAACTGAAATAACAATGAATGTTTGATGCAACTGGTATAAAGAATGAAAGGAACTATTTGCCTGGTACTCGCTCAGGACAGTTAGAGAGAGAGAGAGAGAGCGGCCAGAACTTCCCACACAGGGAGTGGGTGGTGAATGAGACGCATTGTGTCACATAGGACACAGCAACAAATCGCTCATTGAATTGTTGTGGGGAAAGATTAATGCACAAACAGCACAATACAAGCCCAATTCAGAGGACGACACGGCGCCCCATTCTCCATTCTCTGATCTGATTAAGTCACTAGGTCAAGGTTTTCCTTATTCATTGTGGAATAAAATCAGCTTTTGAATTTTAATGTGATTTGTCGAGGAGTGGTAAGTACCAGTTTTGTGTAAACTTCTAATATAAATGTATGAATATGAGTCATATAGTCATATTTAATAATGTTCTATTAAAAAAATATTTAACACTGTGGTGGTAACGAACTCCAGTACTCAAGGTGGCGATAGAGTTTCCTTCAAATGTGTTCATATTATTTGTAAACTACGCCAGAGCGCGTACACACCTCACGCACCGGAAGCCGTGCGTGCGCTCAAAGCAGTTGGACATAGTGGTGTATTAGAGGTAAAATATGATATAAATACTGTTCAGTTTCTCGCACAAACTGATTCATACAACCCTCCAAAAACTTAATGATATTTATGAATTAATAATTCATGATATTTGTAAAAGCTTTTTTTTTTTTTAAATGACAAAACCTAAAAAAGAAATAGATAAATAAATAAATAAAAAATAAATAAAGTTTTTAAAATATATATTTTCATTTTTACTTCATGATTGCCACATGAGTTTTTTATTTATTTTTATTTTTTGCTGCAGAAAATTACAGAGGTTTTTGTTTTTAAAACCATACAAAACCTACTTGAAAATAAACATAACTTGGCACATGCGTTTTAAACTATATTTTTGACCCATTTATTGACCCACTTTGGAATTGCGATGATATTTAACGCTAAAAACTCATATTTGAATGACACTTCAAATTTTACAGCTTGTTGAGGAAAGGTGCATTATTACTTTTCTAACCTGTCTGTTTTTTAAGATGATAAAATGGGTGAAAAATTCCCAATATCTAGCCATATGCATAAACAAGAATATCATAGACACTTGGGTATGGGGTCTTTTCACTTGGCCAAAGCAAGCAACTAGAAACCACCCAGAACACTCTAGCAACTGCATAGCAACACCTTGGCAACCATCCTATAGCAACACCCTCATGGACGCACTGTGCACGGGCAAGCAAGCTTTGTGATATTTATGAAATACCCATACACTGACTCTATTGTGATCCACTGCACTGTATTCAGGTGATGAACTGAGCTCTGAGGCAGAGCGTGCAACAAATCCTCTGTCAGAGTATTCTTCTAACACAACAGGATATGATGTTACTCTGTGTCCAAAGCTCTTATTACTCTTTGTGCACAGGATTAAGATCTGCACAATGACTACATAAAAGCACGGATAAGACGAGTTGGTGAAGGCAAAAGTGCTCAGGTTACACATTACACACATGATTAGGCTTCAGGCTCCTGCTAGTTTTTCGTCACACTCTGGACTACAAGTGTACTACAATAACACCAACTAGATTTGAAGCTTTCTAAGGGTTTTAAGGTGTTTTGGTTGGGTGTTGCTATGCAGTTCTGAGTGGTTTATAAGGCAATAATTGATGAACTGGTACAAGTCTCTAAGATACTGTATGCTGGTCTCAAGATGTGGCTTGGGTCTCTTCTTCAACGTAAGTCTATTGGATTTCTTCGCAAGTTTTATCATATGCCAGACATAAATTGTACATTTCATCACTTAGAAACTTAATAGCACACTTTTCATCAACAAGTATGTAGATATTGTGTCATATCTGTTGCATAAATGGTGCAGGATGAGTTGCACACCAAAGTTTATTACTTAAGATTAGGGCTTTGTTTAAATTTCTACCTTTAACCTTCGGAGGGAGAAACACAGAGTAGCAGAGAGCAGCAATGCTTGGCATCCAGCAGACAAAAGGGTGGGACTGGCAGGAAAAGCAGCGATGAGTAAAGCTCATGTTCTCCTTTATAAGCCCCTCATCTAACGACCGCACTCAATTACATCAAGGCTCAGAGTTGAGGAACTTTTTACAGGATTACTGCCAGTTAGCTGAACTTTCCAGTGAACCACTTAAGTATGACTTAAGTACATCTTTATATGGAATTTAATATTTACTTTTATAGTCTTTGAAATATAGTTACTGTCAAATTTACTGACAAGTTTATGGTGAACTAAAATATACTTTAATGTCATTTCCATTGAAACATAGTGTACTTTTAAACATGAAAATATAATGATTTAAAATGTACTTAAATAAAACTTTGAATTTGACATTATTGCACTTTTTAGTCACAGTGTACTCTCTTTAAATACACTTAAACAGCCTTTTATTTCATTGATATATTATTTTCAAGAACTTTTTTTTTTTATAAATAATTTTAAAGGGGTCATATGATGCTTTTTTAAAGATTGTAATTGAATGAAAACTGTATGATAGTTTAAACTGATATTAAATGCAGTTAGCTGAACTTTCCAGTGAACCACTTAAGTATGACTTAAGTACATCTTTATATGGAATTTAATATTTACTTTTATAGTCTTTGAAATATAGTTACTGTCAAATTTACTGACAAGTATTTATGGTGAACTAAAATATACTTTAATGTCATTTCCATTGAAACATGTATGTCATGTATTTAAATATATCTGTAATTACACATTTTAATGATGAAGTTGCAGTTTTTTACTTTAAAATATATAACTTGAAATGTAATATTGAATAACAGACTACAGTTAAAATTATAATCAAGTACTTTACATGTGCTTTAGTATGTTAATCAACACATCTTAAGTTCACTATAAGTGCACATTCAACACAATTAAGTGCACTTTTTGTTCAAGAGACAGCAAAAATACAACACCAACAACTAAAAATCAAACGTTTAAAATGCATCTCAGCTCTAAGAAAGGAAATCAGTTCTTTTCTCACTCTAATAAGAGTTGGGATGGTGACAAGGCCCGGACCAGCTGCACCCTTTAAGACGTAGCCTTGGTCTCGCATGGGTGGCATCTCACCAACAGTTAAAACTTACAGCAGTGACTGTAAAGACTTCTTTACCTACCTCATTAGAGGACATAAAACCATTACTGAAGTCATGCTGATTTAAGCAGTCTAATGAGTAATCCAGTCCAAACTAAACAGAGTCTGTGTGTGTTAATAAGACTCAAGGGGGTGTGGACTTTCAGGAGGGGGCGAGGAGAAATAAGGTGAAGATAGACTCTGTGCCACACTAAATGTCAAGTGTGAAAGGCTGCGCTCTAATTTAAACTAGCACCCTTGACTCGTGGCCAAAGAGGCAGTGTTGTTTTTCTGCTTTGAACGAGGGCCCAAGTCCTCTAATCCCAGCTCGCTCACATGATAAGGTTAGACCTGGGTTGAGTGAGGGGTCTGGGCTGTTATGTGTTCAGGATGAGTGGGCTTGATGGGGGAGGATCTGTGTTGTTTCCCTGTACAGAGAGTGCACGTTCACGATGGTCATGGAGGCACTGAGAGACAGGAACTGTAATTTCTCAGATCATTTCCTACCACTTTGCTTTGGCCTTGGCCCCCCTTGTTCATTAGCAGTCATTAATTCCCAGGACAGACCATCAGAAAAACCTTCGGTGAGGCTAGTGAGGGCCGCTGAAAGGCAGAAAAACAGCAGTGAAACAAAGGATCACGTGTGGAGGTCATGAGTGAGATGTTTTGGGGCCCAGTTAGAGTCTCTTTTATCCAAAAGCATGTATGAACAATCAAATGCTGGATGGAGACTCACTGTGACAAGTGATTTCTGTTCAAAATCAAAAGAGTTACAAAAGGTAGGTCAGAAACAGAAAGAAATAGTTTACCCAAAAATAGCATTCTGTTTTTTTTTTTTTTTTTTTTTAA
>NW_015624563.1:25381-30412 GCF_001515625.1 Sinocyclocheilus rhinocerous | reverse complement strand
TATATATATATATATATATATATATTTTTTTTTTTTTTTTTTTTTTTTTTTTTTATGTATAACACAAAATGAGAATTTTTGAAAAATGTTCATGTGGCTCTTTGACCTATAAAGTCACAGTCCAAAAAAAAAATAAAAATAAAAAGTATCAGAAAAACAGCTCACTATTCTTCTGAAGACATGAAATATATATATAAAAAATACTTTTCAAAGTTGTGAATATAAAAAAGTTTAAGTTTATTAATACTTTACAAGAAAATACTACTTCAGTCTTTCTAATACAAACTTTCATGTGTTAATTTAATGTGCTAATTGCATTTTCTTTGTAATTATTTGTGAAATTTACAAGCAATTTCTCAGTGAAAGTTCCAGCGTAGTTTTGTGAGGAACTTAAATTTACGTTGTTAAATTATTGGAATATTGTTCAACACATCACAAAAATCGCAAATGGGATTTAAATGAAAATAAATGTTGTCAAAAAGACCCTATGATCACACATGATCTCAACAATGTCTCAAACTTTGCACAAATTCTACAAAATAGCAAAGTCTGCAAGATTTCAGAAGTTTTCATTGTTAAGTCAAATATGTAAATCTTTTTATATATATCTAGAATCTTGTAATAAGTCAACAATTGTTTCATTTGTTGCTGTTTTAGATACAATTGATGCTTAACTGAGAACTCCTGTTTGTCTCTTGAGCAATAAGATTTTCCTTCAGGACCCTAAACCTTTCTGTTCAAATTTGTGGTTGGTGCAAAAAAAGTAAAATTGGAAGGCAGCTTTCACATGGCTTTATAGTTTCATAAATTCATGGTGACTGACAACCGTGAAAATCGTCTGTAATGCAATTGCTCATAAATCATCTCACATTAAAGCAATTCCCTTGCATTATTCCACAGCTAAACAAAATATGAGGTAAAGAGTATCCAGTGTTAAAAAAAAAGGTTACAACACAGCTGGAGCTGGGAACATTGTGCTCAGATTTGCAACTGTAAGCGTAGTTATTAGTGTTGCGTCATATTACTTTTCTAAGCAATTGATCAATTTTAGCTTGAAGGATGAATGTACAGTTTTTCTTTAAATATGACATACGTTAATGTATTTTTAAAATTGAAATATATAGCACAAAATATATTTTTAAATTTTTTTTTAAAGAATATATTTATATATTTTTAAAATATATTTTCAAAAATATACAAAAAAATGGCCAAAAAAAATATTGGTAGAAAATACATTTACGCAAATATATTTTGGAACATACTATGACAAATATTTTTTTGGGCAATTTTTGTATATTTTGAAATATATTTCGAGAATATATTTGAAAATGTATTTAAAAAATTTTTTTTTTTTAAAGCATAAAGGTCCTCCCCTAAACATAAGAATCATGAATGCGTAAGCAAATACAAAAAATACGAAAACATAAAAAAAATTCACACAAATTTACCACCAATTGGCCAAAACGTTAAATAGTAACGAATTGCCATGAGACCGTGTTGGGAAAACCCATCTAGTTTAAAATCTTATACCCATAAATCTCCCTAAAATCACCTCTAAATATAGTCTAAATGTGTATCAAGTAAAGTTACTATACAGAAAGCTATAATCAGTAATAATATTACTAATGATCCCGAAGAGCAGGATACAGCCGCATGCACAATGTATCATGTAATGTAATATTCCTTCTATTCTGCTGAGGACAGAAGGCCATTTCTTCACTCACACCCACATTACGCTGCACAAAGTGGAACGGAAGCAGCGTTTTAGCCTCTGTAATCAGGGTCTGCTCCAGACACAATAATGACATTATTACAGTATCGCAGATTCTTATCAAACAAAGCCCACAGGTCATGCCCTCAAAAAGACAATCTGGACTGCACTCAAAGCAACACAGATGAAGCACACTACCCCAATATCTGTCCAGAGCTGAGAAATAAAAGAGCTCAGCTGGAACGAGAAGAAGGAACAGTATCAGTGAAAGAGGTGCTTAACTTTCAGAAAAATGTTGGCTGTCTGCCTCAGGAGGTCAAAACCGAAATATTGTATGTCATATAATATATGATATATTATATAATAAATACTCTAAAAATTAATACAAAAATTTGGGAGAGCACCATGAGGTGTGTGATTGTATCAATAAACATGTTTCCCAGCTGATATCAACCCGATCTCACAGGAACAGAACTATTTTACAAGGTGGTGATTTAGTATGTATTTGTACAATGTTAATTGTATGAAAATGTATGATTTTTAGAATAAATACATACATTTGCATGAAGGTTCACCTCTATGCAAACCATCAGCAGGGCATAAGCAGATTGTATGAAAACATCTGAATGAGATCATGCGAATTCATATGAATTAGCCAGCAGTTCGCCAACACAAAAAATTATTGCAGACTGCCTTAAGATTGTGTTGGCTAATATATAAAAAATGTAAAATATGCAGCACAAAACAGCACAGCTGGAACTGGGAACATTGTGCTCAGATATGTAACTGTAATTGTAGTTATTATTGGTTGCTATTACTTTTCCAAGCAATTTATTGATTTTTGATTGGCAGATATATAGAATATACAGATGAGAAAAACAACTTTCACGGGAAAACAATTTTTTGAATTTGTGCATTGTTAAAATGTAGGAAAATGTAAAATTTTTAGAAAAAATACACATGAAGGTCAACCCCTAACCGTCAGTGTGGCATATGAATCGCACAAATTCACATGAATATCCACCAATTTGCCAAAACCTGAAATAGTTACAAATTACCATGAGATCGTGTTGGGAAAACCCATTGGTGTATACTGAACGAGGAGCCTGGGCTATATGGACTGGAATATTGGAATTTGCTCTTTTGACTTAAAGGGGTCATATGATGCGATTTCAATTTTTCCTTTCTCTTTGGAGTGTTACAAGCTCTTGGTGCATAAAGAAGATCTGTAAAGTTGCAAAGACTAAAGTCTCAAATCCAAAGAGATATTCTTTATAAAAGTTAAGACTTGTCCACGCCCTCCTAAAACGCCTCGTTTAAACACGCCCCCACATGTCTACGTCACTGTGTGGGAAGATTTGCATAACGCCGCCCAAATGTTCACATAAAGAAAGAAGGCGTAACTTTTATTCTCGCTGTAGTATTGTTGTTGCAGCCGCTGCCATGTCACGAAGGCGCTGTGTGTTTCGCATAAACACATTTCATTACACCAAATACACAAAATAATGTTCTTTTTAGTAGCATCATATGACCCCTTTATGTCAACACCTTAGCAACTGCATAGCAATATTTCATGTTTCTTGAACACCAGTTTGTAAGTAACAAGGTTGTAGATTTAGGGCACATCACTAAGTTTTATTATAGCCCTACAATTTTCATAAAAAATTAGAAAATGGAATGAGATTACTTACTTTTCCATTTTATTTTATATTATTCAATGTTCCATTTTTATAAAAAGGGGGAAATGCATGGACACTGCTAAGTATTTACTATAATTGTTATTATTACCAGTGTTGAGGAAAGTTATTTTTAAAAGTAATGCATTACAATATTGTGTTACTCCATAAAAAACTCACTAAATGTGTTACTTAGTTATGTTTTATGGAAAGTAATGCATTACGTTACGCTACATTGCTTTACTTTTTGTCACCTGAGCTGGACTTGCTTATTTATTTTTAATAACAAAAAACAACTTTTTTGAAAAAGTAACTCAGATATTTTCTTGTAAATTTAAAAGTAATGCATATTAGTTACTTGAAAAAGTAATCTGATTACGTAACTCGCGTTACTTGTAATGCATTACCCCAGACACTGATTATTATGTACTATTATGTTTTTAGATTTGAATTTGATATTTAGTTCTAATTTATATATATATTTTTTATTTTGTAGCCTAAAAACCTCGCTGGACTTCACAACTGTCCTACTGGCATGGATATTTCAGAAGAGTGAGGAACATTAAGACTGGAGAATTACAGTTCATCTTTGGAGTTTGTGAGGCTTATAGATTCCACATCACGCCAGACTGCACTTTATTTTGCAAGAATTTGATGCAGTCTGTTCGACCCGTCCTTGTTTAAAGTGGCATCAACCCTTTACACTTCCTTCCCCACATATTGTAAAGCAAATTACTTAATTTAGAGATATGAGAAACATCAGATAGAGAGAAAAGCCAAATGGAGGACATCATAGGAAATGGATTTTCATAAAACATCCTTCAAAGGCTTTTAAACATTTTCACATGATTACACTAATAAGACTAATGATTTCTTAAAATGATTTAATCATGTTCGCACTACTTGGGTGGCAAGTAAATGCATAAATGAACGGTTGCATGCTAAACTGTGAAACCTGATCTGCCCACATGACTGTGATTCAAAATGCACGTACTGCTACACCACTTATTACAAAATAGGCATGTTTTTCCTGACATGTACCATGGTAATACTGTGGTATTCTTTAAAGTACCTCAGAGTACCATGCAAACACATTTTTTTCATGCTATGTCAGAATGGTGTTACCATCAGAGAACATCACTATCCTCTGGTACAGTATTTTTTTGCAAGAGATATATTACATCAGATAACAATCTTTTCCTCAATGTAACTACTTTGTCTTTTTCTCACCTCTTCTCCACATCTGCCTCACAAAGACCGCAAATTAATCTTCTTGGATGCAATAAGTGATGTTAACTGCTCATTTCAAAACCCTTATCTTTCTTGCCGTTTTATAGAGAAAATTGCATCAAGTTTCTTATCTGGGTGTAGTGGATAATTAGGGAAATGCCAAGAGTTAAGCCAAGCATGGGAGAAGCAGGAGCTGGGCTGGGATGGCGGGGGTTACCCGCTTGTTGTGACTGTGCGGGTTCCTGGCATGCTGATTTGTGACTGTAGTGAAAAATCACATTGCCAGGGATTACCACACTGCCATGGCCTTACCAGCAGTTCATGGACAAAAAATGGAGGAAATCAAATGGAGGAAATTTGGGGAAAAAAGGCACCTGACATGGCAGAATGAGACGGGGGAACTCCATTGGGGGT
>NW_015624563.1:23911-24349 GCF_001515625.1 Sinocyclocheilus rhinocerous | reverse complement strand
GGGGGAACTCCATTGGGGGTGTTTATACTTGAACAGCAAAACAACTGCAGTTGTGATGTCGCTCTAAGCGGGTGCAGAGCTTAGCTGATTGGTGAACGTGCACGGTTTGTTTTTTGTTCACAGTGGCTAAGTTCTTCACCTGAAAAGAAACTAAGAAAAAGCTGCTATTTTTTCTGTTGGAAAGACTATGCCGTGTATATGTTCCAAAATGGCAAAGATACTGATAATATCTGTATATACCCCTTCTTTTAAGCACACTTTAAAAGAATACACTTAAGTGTGAACTGAATGAAATGATATCGGACACTTAATCACATAAAATACAATAAAATAAAAATGCATTATCGTTTAAATTTATATTAAATGCAGTTAGCTGAACTTTAGAGTGCTTTAAGTAGGACTTTTGTAATTTCATAATTACTTTGAAATATAGTTAAA
>NW_015624563.1:21452-23728 GCF_001515625.1 Sinocyclocheilus rhinocerous | reverse complement strand
TTTGAAATATAGTTAAAGTGTACTGCTGAATGTACTGACAAGCATATATGCATTAATGTCATTTCTACAGAAACTTGTATTTAAATATATTCATAAATACACATTTGTAATGATGAAGTTGCAATTTAGTACATTAAAAATATATTAACCTTAAATGTAATATCAAATAACACAGTTAAATGTATAATCAAGTGCTTTACATGTGCTTTAGTGTGTTAGTCAACACATCAAAATAAATATACTACTTACATTATTTTATTTTGACATTATTACAGTTATTAAAATGTTTTTTTAAAGTGTACTTAAACATGGTCATAAAAGTGTACTCTCTTAATAGGCCTGTTAGTTCATTAATATTATATTATCTGCAATTACAAGTTTTTAAAATATATACTTCACAATTTGAAGTACTCTACAAGTGATCACGCATACTTCTTTTTCACAAGGGAAGTGTTCCAGTTATAATTTTAACGAAATATGAAAATGCTGTCATCACTTACTCACTGTTGTGTTGTTTGAAATCTGTATGACTTTCTTTCTTTGTGTGGAAAGATGCTCATGCTGCTCTTTTCGATACAACTAAAGCATATGGTGACCGAAAATGACAAAAAGTTATTAAAACGTAGTCTACAATAATCCAAATCATTTGGAGCCATTTAATAGCGTTGTGTGATGAATAGAGCAAAACTGAATCAATATATGTAACATATAAATGTAACATAATTTGCACTTTCAAATATTCAATCTAAGTATGTCACAATTTGTTACGAGTTGATTTTGAGTTTGGTACATTGATGTAAGCAAACTTGCCATGATGTATGGTTTGAATACGTGGAATCAAATGAGATTTTGGGCTTGTTCCTCTATGAAAACTATCATTGGAAAATATTTGTGGTTCATATATTTCTCTGTATGAAAAAGAGCAGCATTAAACTTTCTTAAAAGTATCTCCTTTTGTTTCTCACAGCACATGCACTCATGCAGGTGTCAAACAACATAAGGTTGGATAAACTGCTGCTAGAATTTTCTCACGTTTTTCAAAATGTTAACAAGGAAGGTATTAGCATCAGCCAAACATAACGACTAACAAACATATTAAATTGAAGATGATAAATGTTCGATGTCATAATTAAACACACATGGGTAATGATAAATCTTGCTTAAAAACAGAGAAATGTGCCAAAGCTGAAACAGAACACGGCTCCCATGTGACTGTGGCTGAAGCTATCTTTGTGTGAGAAAAAGTTTCATTTAAAGCAGATGATCATTCTTAAAGGTAAAGCGTGAAATTTCACTCACTCAGATAATAGGACAAGAGTTCTTTAACATCACACATCAGCTTTAAAGATGCAAATGAACAAGATTCAACGTGTAATAATATAATAAATGGCACGATCAAGAAATCACAGTAAAATGATCATCTGTGTAGAGTTGTGTGTCTGATCAGGACCTGAGCTCCGGTGCCTTCTGAGCTGATATCAGTTGTATTGATTTACTGGCTCAGTTCAGCAGGAACAGGAGTGTGGCCCCTGCACAAAGAACCACACATCCTAGAGCTTTCACAGGCCAAAGCAAAACCCTTTTGCAGAACCTACGAACATTACCAAATGAAACAAGTCTGTGCTTGATGTGTGCTTGTCTCCAAATGAATGTCCTGAAATGCCTTGACCTTAAATGCACCAGGAGGGCTGGTTTCCCAGGCACAGATTAAGCAAAGTCCCACAATAGAAAGAATTTCCAGAGAGAAGGATCAGAGTTCAGGTGACTCGACTTGGTCACATCTGAATGACTTGAGAGCATTTTATTTGAAAATAAACGATTTACTTGTTATTTGACTTATTTGTCTCTTATCTGTATGCCTTGGATTTACTTTTTTTTTTTTCGCCTGGTGGACACAAAAAGGGTTATAAGGCAAATTAACTGTAACTCCATTAAAAAGGTGAAATATGCAAACCGTTAAACTGTTTTAAATAAATCTGGCCTTAATAATATTATCTCCCAGAGTTTATACTGTACTGCATATTAAAACATGCATCGGTAAACAGTTTATTTTTGACATATGCCAGGAAAAATTTGGAATTTGTTTTATTATGGCTCAGTGGCCACATAATAAGGAAAAAAAAAAAGATCACACAGACTGCTTTTCTGTTGAGCCTCATCAATAATACACATGTACTGTAAATCCAATCTGTGTCAGTAATACGCCCCCTAGTGTTGAAACTGCAGTCTAACTTTACGGCCAACTCTTATTTACATGCAGGAAAAAATACGTAATT
>NW_015624563.1:17296-21333 GCF_001515625.1 Sinocyclocheilus rhinocerous | reverse complement strand
TTACCCAATCAAAACGTTTTTTTTTTTTTTTTTTGAGTGAGCACAATCACTAAATGGAGACAGAATGCATGTGCTTGATCATTGTGGCCTATTTTAATCCTTCCTCCAAACAGCTGTGACTATACCAGCTTATATATCTGAATATTATTATAAGAATGTTTTAAAACAAAAAATGGCACATTAAAACAATAATTTGAAATTTTGGTGATCTGAAATAAATATTTGTTCTCTATATTTTTATATTCAGTAGGATTTAATTGAAATGAGAGTCTAAATATGTGCAGGTCACTGACTGTACATTATGTACAGCAGATGAGGGGGAGGAAAAATATAAGGCAATTTTTTTATGGCATGCCTGATGCTCAGTATTAAAGCTGACATATTATATTATGGCCTTAAATCAGCCTAAACATACAACAAATAATTCAGCATTAATTATGAATGATACTTATTGGGCCAAATGTAGTCAAATAAATTTAGAACATAATACATGACTCACATTTGATTAACATTTCATACTTCATTGTCTACATTTGATCATTCTCAACTTACATTCACTTACCTGGTTAAGCTGGAATTTATGTATTTTTATTTGGAAGCTTAGATGGCAAAAATGGAGATGATCAACATTTCAAGGTGAAGAGGCAGATGAAGGAGCTGCATATTTGGTTTATGCATGTGTCGTTCAATAAACATACGTTCAATCATGTCATTACTAAAATGCGCCACTAGGTGGGAGTGTTGCATTAGTTCACTAAAGTCCACTGCCAAGTGCACTTCACGGAGTATTCAGAAAATTTTACAGCTTTATTTGCTCCAAGTTTGATTTCTAAGCCAATGCCGTTTTTCGCCACTATAATGCTGAGCAGGGATCTTGAGACTCGGTCCTGCAGAGTTTAGCGCCAACTTGCCTCAACACACCTACCTGGAAGTTTCAGCATGCCTAGTAAGACCTTGTTGTGTTTAATTAGGATTGGAGCTAAACTCTGCAGGACACCGGCCCTCCTGGACCGAGTTTGGAGACCCCTGATTCAGAAGATGCCACCGTAACAATGCTATTATAATGACTGTTGGTCATGTAACAGGTAGGAGGACTTGAGAAGACTTATAGGCCTACTGTTCATTCAGTCCTGCTTTGTTCACATGATTACAAATTACACGACTAACATTCTAGTCAGTAAATTGCAGTCAAAACACTAGACAATTTAGTCAATATACTGTGACTACTTCTGATTACTTTTAAATTAGGCTACTTTACTTTTGACCTAATAGTTTAAGACATTTGAGGATACTCTCATAAGTAAGGATTTATAATGGCTAAATGATTCATGTTAAAAGGGATGTTAAATTGGGAGGAATTTCATAGTTACAGTTAATACATTTTAAATAAATAAATAAATAAATATTGTTGCTCCAATTAAATACAGATAGCTAGGCCTATACTGAATACATAATAGGCCTATTTCACAACTATACACACTGTAAAAAAATTCCATAAAATTTACGGTAAAAAACCGGCAGCTGTGGTTGCCGGAATTTTACCGTAAAAAATACGGTAGCAACGTTTTAGGTTTTACGGTTTTAACTTAAATTTACAGTTAAATACCATAATTTCATTAACTGATATAATGTTAATATACCAACCTATTGAAGTACTGAAATCTGTTTTGTACCTTTGTAATACACTGATAACCACCAAATGCAGGTGGTGATGAGAAAGTCACATGATGAACCAAAGCCCATCACAAGCAGCTTTTAAATAATAACATATATAGAAGGTGCACAGTGTCATTCACACAAACACCAAACAGCTTACATTTTTACAGATATGATTATTTTTGTATTTTTTAATTATATGCTGAAAATTGTTCCGTTTCTGTTTGTTTTATTTTTACATTTTCAGTTTACATTTTCATTGTAGTGTAAGTAATTTTATGTGCTTTTGTCATTTTTATTTTTTTAGTATTTTCAGCTTTTATTGGTCTAATTTTTATTTTTTTTACTTCAAAATTTTTCATCAAATATTATTTATTTATTTATTTAAGCCTTATTTCAGTCGAGAACAGTAAAATGTAATAGTTTTAGATAACAAATAACAACACTGGTTTCAAGTTATTTTGACAATTATATCCTCATCATAGCTATCAAAAGTCATTTATGCTATTTCGCCTTCAAAACATGGTGGTCACAAATAGTTACAGATTGTATTTGTCTATTTTGAGATTTTAAACACTGATGTCTGTTTGGCCGATTGACAAGTTTTTAACTCCCCACTTTGTAAAATCCAAATTCTACTGACAACTTTTTCAATTCATAGTGTACAAATTCCTTCATTTCTTATTCTTTTGTTAATTTAATGTAGGATATGTTTTTGGCAACTTTCATCTCATTTGCAATCATTGAATTGTATTATACACTGTAAAGAAAAATCCGTAAAATTTACGGTAAAAACCGGCAGCTGTGGTTGCCGGAATTTTACCGTAAAAAATACGGTAGCAACGTTTTAGGTTTTACGGTTTTAACTTACATTTACAGTTAAATACTGTAATTTCATTAACTGATATAATGTTAATATACCAACCTATTGAAGTACTGAAATCTGTTTTGTACCTTTGTAATACACTAACCACCAAATGCATGTGGTGATGAGAAAGTCACATGATGAACCAAAGCCCATCACAAGCAGCTTTTAAATAATAACATATATAGAAGGTGCACAGTGTCATTCACACAAACACCAAACACCATCATGGTAACACACATGAAACTGAAATAATGCAATAAACATTAATTTAACAACATTATGTGTAACATACAACCCTAATGTACAAAACTGATAAGAAAAAACTAAGAAACATAGTTATTTCAACAAAAAAACATCACATTTGAAATGTAACGCAGGGAATTTTGGGAATGTCAATTTACGGTTATAATCTGTAAATTATACTTTTTTTTTTTCACTTCCAAAAACGGTATACTACCGTAAAATTAATGTCCAATACATGTAATGTCCAATACAGTTTTTCACCGTATATAGTAGGGGAATTTACCGTTAACCATTTAACAGGTTTGTACTGTAGCATTTTTACAGTCTTTTACCGTTAAATTCACGGTCATTTTTTACAGCATGAACAGTGTTTGGTAACATGCATAATTATTTGTCATGAAAAGACATTATCTAATGAATGTGTGTTGCTTTTGTCACAAACAGAAGAGTGGATCACAAATTGTATTTACATGGTGTAAAATATGAAGGGAGTGATGCTGATAAAGCAGTTAAAATATAACATAATTACAGATTTTTGCATCTGATTATGTAACTCAGATTGCATATAATCAATATAATCAGAATCAATGTAATGCATTACTATCCATTATTCATTTATCATCTACTGTAAAAGAGTATGAAATAATATGAACAGAAGATTCATATAAAACTACAAATCATCACATTTATTCAAATTAATCACAGAACACAGTTCAAAAGTTTTTTTTTCTCTTTTGGTTAAGATTCCTGCTCAGTCTTCTGTGTTTCAGTGATGTGTTTAGAGATGTTGTGTATCTGTCTGTAGCATCATCCTCTCAGGTGCTTCAAACAGCTGATTCATGGGCTTCATATCAAACACACATCTGAAATCCTGTATTTTGTAAGAGCAGGAGTCTTTCCCAATCGTTCTGTGAGAAGTATTAAGTGTGTAATGTCAATGAAAAGTTATTTCCTCAAAGATCTCGTTCCTTCTCAAAGTTCATTCAGCTGATCCTCTCCTATTGCAATATGTCAGAGTGTAAACCGGCTGAAAACTGGCCAGTGAATTCCCATAAATGGACTAGGCAAGGCTGTTCAGTGGCTTTTGAGTTAATGTCACTTTGTAGCATTTATCAGCAAATACGTTTATAAACCTTTCCTCTACTGGGTGCCGGTGGTAGAGCAGGTGTTGGGTCTCGGGTCTGATCACCTGTTTCTTGTTGTCTCTGTGTTTGTGTGTTGTTGTGCGTGGCTTGTTTTGACAGCTCGCCACGTGCGCATATGTCAGCAT
>NW_015624563.1:14255-17144 GCF_001515625.1 Sinocyclocheilus rhinocerous | reverse complement strand
AAGCACACACACACACACACACACACACACACAGTATCTACTGAAGTACATGAAGCTCATGGAAGTAAGTAGGAATGAGTATGCCATCACTGTCATATTTTGCATTACTAATTGTAATTTGCATTACTTTGTATATCAAATAAAAGTTATTGTATTACAACTTCCTCATATACTCACAATTTGGTCTTTTATCAATGCTTTCCTGTTTTAGCAGCATATTAGACTGGTTCACCTGTAGTCTGGAGGAACGGGATTCTTCTTCTCTGATCTCCATATCGCTCTTTCTCTGTTTGTTTCCTCACGTTTCTTGCTATCAATTATGTGAATGAGATAGAAATTGGTAGAACTTTATTCTTTAAAAAAAAAATTTGTTAGTTTTAAAGAGTGTAAAGTTACAGTTAATTAATTTTTCTGTTTTATGTAAAACGATTCTTATCTTATCATTGACTGTGTGAAGAAAAAAAACTGAATGTAGAAAAATCCAACCTTCTGTTTTCTCTGTATGTAAAGATTATGTGACTGAGTATTCAAGAATATGAGTCACAGATCTCAGTAAACAAGGATTTTAAAGCTGTATATTCCTGATGACCAGCCCCTTTTCCACTGCGCAACCCAGAGGTATGAGGTGTTTCCTTGAAAACTCGTTAAACAGGTTTTTGCACACAGAATGTCACACAAACACAGATTTGTGTCACTGTCACATATGACAGTCTGCTCTTCCTGAAGGTGAAGGAGAAGGATAGAAGAGAGAAACCAAATTCTCTCAGTGGGTGAGTTTTGGCTGAACTTTGGGGGATCAACTCTCATTTTTCTTCACATAACATCAATAAAAAAAAATTACAGTTTTTCTCGATTGCTTAAACACATTTCTTGAAACTATGCCTCATATTCTGAAAACAGGCTGCTCTGGCTGTGCTGGTTCCCTGAGGTCCAGCTGGAACATATGCTCTCTTAGACCGTCAAGGAAAGCAAGGAGGAGCATAGTGTTATAGGGTGAAGGATCTGATTGATGTGTGTTCAATTTTGACTCTTAGTGTTTCCACCTGGGTAATTGTTTGCTAATTGAGCTCAAGCTGTGCTGACTTGAGTGAACAGTATTGAATGCTAGTGCTTTCTAAATGACCACATGGTGTAAGCACTGAGAAATGTAGGGATTTGTGTGTAGAGTTTTGCAGTAACAGTTCACCAAATCTGACTCATGTGTTAAAGCAGGTGAATAGTGTTTATAGTTCAGCAAAATGGGTGTGCTTTTTGAAAAATGGCGTTATGGTTTTGAAAATTTAGTTCAAAAGCCTGGTTATAGTGTTTTAGCAATTTAGAAAAACTGTAATAACAAACTGAATGCTGCAGAAAATTGCTTTTAAGGCTTTTCCTCAGATATAATTTCAACAAATTGTGGAATTAAAACAACAACAACAACAACCCTGAAAAACCTACTTTTTCAAACTCATCTTACTAGTTAAGTCTAATTTACACAAAACCATCTAGAGATACTCCTGACAAAAATGAGTTATCAAAACCACTTTGATTAATTTTAACATGAAATGACAGATGACAGCTATAATACTAATGTTGTCCACTAGAGGATCCTACAGATAATATAATAGGATAAGAAATCTTTTTAAGCCTAGTAATTTAATTGTTTCATGTGAGTGACAGGTTGCTGAGGGGAGTGATTGAAATACATCTGGCTATTGAACAACCTTGTTGTCCAGCTCTTGTGTCAGTTTACACAGTCATCAGAGAAGATGGGAAGGGGATGTTAATGTTTTTTTTTTAAATGAAAGATTATGATGGCATGTATGTTTTTTTTAAATAATGTGCACATATGAATCGTGTAGTAATCGTGTAGTAATTCACTGATTGTTTTTGTTCATTTCTTCAACTGGTCTATATTATTGACTAATGTTGCAGAGAGTATGCAGTACATTGAATGTCTATATCATGTGTTCATTTATCAAACCATCAATGATAATTAAAGCTGACTTGGACAAGGGATGGATGGGATCATTGAAAAAAGGAAATGTTCAAATATCAGAATAGTTGTTCTCTGTTTCTTTTTCTTTCTTTTTCCCCTTTCCTTCTCAAAGGCCTGCATAGAAAGACTGCTCATTGTCCCTAAAGACTCAAAAAATCATTAAAAATATTAACTAGTGAACTTACGGAAGGGTAATAAAATACCAAAAGTGAAGATTTATAATCACTAAATGATTTGTGTTAAATGGGATGTTAAAATTGGGAGGAATTTTGTAGTCCTCATAATAGATTCGAGACAAAAAAATAAAACACTTCTAATATTGTTAATCCAATCAAATACAGATATATTAAATACATAATAGGCCTGTTTCACAACTATACATCAACAGTGTTTGGCAACGTATAATTATTTGTCATGAAAAGGCATTATCTAATGAATGCGTGTTGCTTTTGTCACAAACAGAAGAGTGGATCACAAATTGTATTTACATGGTGTAAAATATGAAGAAAGTGATGCTGATAAAGCTGTATGCACTTAACAATGACAGACTCAAATTTGTGTTTCTAATGGGAGAGTTTTGCGGAGAGTCTTCCACCTGTGTTTAGTAACAGATCAGACCATTTCTGAATCAACATCACAAACAGTACCACAAAAGTAAAAGTGCATTCATGCACATTTTTAAGCAGAGTACAAAACCAATTCACTAAACTAAGTTAACTAAAACTTTGTAATCAATACATAAGTAACTGTGATCTGACTATGATCATTTTAAAATATAATCACAAATCATGATTACGTAACTCAGATTACATATAATCCATATTTCATGGGTTACTATCCATTTTTAATTTATATAAACATATTCTACAAACACACACACACACACACACACACACACACAGGTTTGTTTT